>NW_025934012.1:0-507 GCF_000764305.2 Hyalella azteca | reverse complement strand
GCAAGATTACTCACGAGATCTGCCGAATTTTTATGCAGAATGGCAAAGTTTTCATTGCAATCCTGACGATAAAACTTCTACGCGATAACTTCACTTGAGGGGTGCCATAAGTAAAATCAAGATAAAAATTCCGTCAATTTCGATGTAAAAACTGAATTCTACCGACCAGATTCACCTAAATCCTTTTATATGACTCTTCACCGTACTCAGTTGATAATAATGCTTTAACACGTTGACTACGTATTGGTACATATGAGTACCACGAAATGTATTTCTCCAGCACGTAGTGGTACATAACTCAGGTTGCCTAAAATCAGCCAAATCCGCGAACAAAAAAGGCCAAAAAAAGGCCGATAATTCAATGTATACTAGTTTATTTGTAGGTTCCGCTATAAAAATTTCATTTATTTTTTTTGCAGCATTTAAAATTTAATTAGGATGCACCCCTATCATAAATTTTAGCCGGCCAACGCAATTGAAAAAACTAAATCACGGAATTTGTCCGGA
>NW_025934011.1:0-42874 GCF_000764305.2 Hyalella azteca | reverse complement strand
CTGCTAGCTACGTACAATGTAATGCACACTTGGTACCTCTGTACCAAAAACATTCAATTTATTGGAACCTAATACACACTAAAGGCAACAAGTTTATATACCAATTTGTCATTCATAGTACATTTATACTAAACCATGAATAACAATACCTCAGTATAAATTAAAGACTGCCACTTAATATATTTGAATATATGAAAAAATCAAAAAAATCGAAAAAATAAAAAAAAAATCATGATTTTTTTATAAAAAATCAAGTGATTTAATCACATGATTTAATCATTTTGATTTAATCATTGCCAACCCTGCCATTGACAAAATTTTCTATGTCAAATAGTTTTTGAGTTTTGAGGGTTTTTGTTAAAAAAACGAAAAGTGGTCTAAGTTACCCCATTTTATGGTAGCCTGTAATTTTTTTCAGTTGTCATTTTATGTTTTTCTTGATTTCTGAAAAAAGTCCATGTGACAATTTTTTCTAATGGCATCTTTGAGAGCACATTTGTGGAGTCATATTTGATTCTATAAAGATTTTTGTATGATGCCTGGAAGAAATATTTTTTGCAAATGTGCCAATCGGGGACTCTAATTTTTTATGACACTTGGACAGGCAATTTTCCGTTTTTCTCTATTTTTGCAAAAAATTTTTAAACAAATGTCATTTTACAACTGCATGTTATAGAACTTGCTTAGAAAGCTTTTTTTTACTAAATAAAGAATTCCATCAGGTGCCTGGAAAATACACTTTTTAGTTTTGTCATCTTCAGTTTTTTTATTTCTCAGAAAAAATTCCAAATGACATAAATTCATCAATGGCATCTCATAGAACCTGTGTGGAGAAACATTTTTGACTAAAAAGATTTTTTCAAGATGCATGGAAAATGACTCATTTGCAGTTATGTCATTTCATATTTTTTTTATTTGTGGGAAAAGTCCTAATGAACGCTAACTTTTTCCAATGGCATTTTAGAGAGCATGTCTGAAGAGTCAAATTTGATGGAGTAGAGATTTTTGTAGCATGCCAGGAAGATGTATTTTTTTACAGTTATATCAATTGGGGACTTTAATTTTCAATGATACTTAAACTCGGAATGATTATTTGTTTTTTCTCAAAAAAATCCAAACACTACGTTTTCTCAACAGCATCTTATGGAACTTGTTTTTGCAAGTGTTTTTGACTAAATAAAGACTTTGAACAGATGCCTGGAAGATGCACTTGTGAGTTTCGTCATTTTTAGTTATTTTTTTAATTTTTAGAAATAATGACAATTTTTCCAACGGAATTCCATAGAACACATCTAAGGAATCATTTTTGACTAAATAAATTTTTTCTCCAGGAAGCATGGAAGACATACTTTTTACACTTTCATCAATCCAGGACTTGAGCTCCAGGCTGCACTTTTGGATGATGAATCATTTTTCTCAATTTTTTCAAGAAAAAGTTCAAGCAATGACTTTAATTTTTCTATGTCATCTCATAGAACTCATTTTCATCATCAATAAAATTTTCACAGAAATGGCTGGCATATGGATTTTTCCAGTCATTATTGTTTGAAAAAATTCCAAATAACTATATTTTTTCATTGGCATTCTATAGAACATGTCTGGGTGATCATTTTAGACTGAATCTAAATGTCTTCCAGGATGCATGGAAGACATACTTTTTGCACTTTCATCAATCCAGGACTGGGCTGGACTTTGTTCCAGGACTCTGGGCTGGACTTTGTTCCTGGACAATGAATCGTATTTCTCACTTTTCTGATGAAAAGTCCAAGGGATGACTAATGGTTAGTTTTTCAACCGCATCTTATAGAAATTATCTGCAGGAATCTTTTAATCATCAATAAAATTTTTAGGGAAGAGACGATGAAAGTCCATTTGAAGCATGGCAGGGGTGGTCTCCAACAGGCATCCCATTAAAAAGCACTCTCAATTCATCAACTAATTTCTCTTAGTAATCTTGTCCCCTACTTCACTTGGCCCAATTTTCCTTTCCTGCAAGCCTTCTTTCTGGGATGCCCCTTCAGGGCTAGTTACTGGTGGCTGGATTAAACCTTCAATGACCACATTTTTTATAGCATCTAAAATTTTTTTCTTATAATTTCTAGTGATTATGGTCACTAAGTAGTGTAGGAATTAGTATGGAATATTGAAAATTGAAAAAAATTGTAAGGCAACATTTCAGTCCACTTGGTCTTACAAGACCCCTACATGAAACACAACTGTATGATCCATTGAGTCTTATGAGCGCAAAATACGGATGATATTATATAGCTGGCATAGTTAATTTTCATTTTATGCATTACTTTTGCTAGCAACAGTAAGAAGTCCAAGAAAATTGCAAGAAACTCCAGTATTTTAGCAAAAATGCATTATTCAAGAATGAATTTTTCACAGAAATTTTGTGTTTTTCCACCTTCCTTGTTGTTGGGCCAAAGACGCCAGGGCCAAGGTTGCAAGGCCAATGTCCAGGCAGAGAGGCCAGGGTTAAGGCTGAGAGGCCCAAGTCCAGGTTGAGAGGCCATGGTCCAGGCTAACAGGCCAGGATCCACTTCGAGAGGCTATGGTGGAGGCTGAGAGATCAATGACCAGATTGAGAAGCAAGGGTCCAGGTTGAGAGGCCATGGTCCAGGATGATAGGCCGGGGTCCATTTTGAGAAGCAAAGAAGCAAGGATCCAGGTTAAGAGGCCAGAGTTGAGATTGAGGTCAGGGTCCAAGTTGAGAGGTCATGGTCCAGGCTGACTGGTCAGGGTCCATTTTGAGAGGCTTGGATGGAGGCTGAGAGACCAAAGTAGGCAAAGTAAGAGGCAAAGGTCCAGGTTGAGAAGCCAGGGTCAAGATTGAGAGGCCAGGGTCCAGGTTGAGAGGCCACGATCCAGGTTGAGAGACCCGGGTCCAAACTGAGAGGCCAGCCAGGGTCGAGATTATGAGACCAAGGACCAGGTTAAGATGTCAGGGTCCAGGTTGAGATGTCAGGGTCCAGGTTGAGATGTCAGGCTCCAGGTTGAGATGTCAGGGTCCAGGTTGAGAGGCCAGGGTCCAGGTTGAGAGGCCAGGGTCCAGGTTGAGAGGCCAGGGTCCAGGTTGAGAGGCCAGGGTCCAGACTGAGAAGCCAGGGTCCAGACTGAGAAGCAAGGGTCCAGGTTGACAGGCCAGGGTCCAGGTTGAGAGGCCAGGGTGGAGATTGAGAGGCCAGGGCCAGGTTGAGAGACCAGGGGCCATACCTTCAAAATTGGGTCTATGGGTCGTAAGGGTCTATGATAGGTGGATTTAGCTTGAAAGGCCATCAATGATTGGCGGATGAACTTACGATCTCTTAAGGGGAGCATCTGGGTCCAAAATCGACAATTTTGGCTTTTCCGGTTTTCAGCCTCATCTTAAAGCTGACATTCTGACCTATCCAACGGTACCAAAACCATCTCTGTACGTTGATTTATGCGTTCACGACATGGCAAAAGGACAAGGGTTGGTGGAGTTTTTTAACATTTAATATAGGGAGTAAATGCCTCAGTGCACCTTAAATAGCCAGTCGTCACACTCTCCGCTCCAGTATCCCTTCAGCAGTTGCAAAGGATTGTTTTCGCTCTGTCGTTCCCACCATCCTTGACAGAGATTTAACTCCAGTATTGTCTGGTCTTGCATCCTTGCAACCTTGAATGCCGAATTTGAGGCGCCCAGGACTTTGTCGGGCTTTACTGAACAATCACACTTATTGTCACTGGAAAACTATCTCCTACAGTTTTGAAGCTACAGCAATGAGAGATATACCATTCGATTTGTCCTTTTGTGCACTTGCGATTGAGTGGACATATTTTTGAATTTCGTTTTAGTTCAGATTATATATGCAAAAGAGGGGGGGGCGGGGTAAAATGCTGAATTTTCAGAAAAACCACCCTTCCTCCTGAACAAATTTGAATTTCAAAAAAACTGCCCACTTAATCAATAGAGAACAAAAATATGAATCGAATGATATGTGTCTCAATGCTGTAGCTTGAAAATCCTAGGAGGAGATAGATTTCTAAAGTACCCCCTTTTTTCTTGTTTTCTATGAATTTCACGTTTTCTTTCATTTTTTCGAAAAATTCACATGAACAAAAAAGTCAACATTTTTGACTTTACACATATGTACCAAATTTCGAATCAATCCATCCGTAAATAACCAAGATAAATTTTGACCCAGATGCTCCCCTTAACTTTATTTGAAGGTATAGGCTCAGGTCCCACCTTCCATTCACGATTGATTCATTTTCTTCAATTTTGCTCTTAGAACTGGTTTCAGGCGTGTTGGTGAAACCAAGATAGTATCCAATATGTCCTCTTGATCCAGTCTTCCTTAGATTCACTAGAGAATGAAGTAGCAAGATGATGTTCACATAAACTGGGACATTTTCTTGGAGAAGAAAAATTTTATGCTACAGCCCCTGAAGGATTCCAAGAGGCAAAAAAATTACAAGTACACTTCAAAAAAAATTCAAAAATTCAAGTACACTTCAAAACAACTAGCACCAATTCCATATCATGACAGTAATATTATAGAGTATGTTTGAAAGGCGCCTATAAGGTACACTTGGTCATTAAAGGATTAGAGCCACTACATCCCTGAGGCCTGAAGGGCAGAATTTAACAACAAAACAAATCTGTAAATGAATTTTAAATAAATTGAATATCAAAATTTAACATTTCTTGACTAAGTTAAACACTTATCAATCATCATGCTAGCATGCCAAAAAAATGAACTTTAAAAAAATTTGAATTTAGGTTCAGTTAGGCTACTACAGTCCAGGCCCAGGTTTTAGTGAGTACCTGTCTGCTATTATAGAATGCTGCATTGTCAATTGTGTACTCGAGCTGCCACTGTTGAGCTTAGTTTGGTTTTCAGGTTTAATTCAATGAGTTAATGTTATGAATGAAGTGTCAGTCAGCACTAGAGGGTGCATCATTCCATGGCAAAGACTTAATGGAATAAGTACCATTAGGATGTAAAAAGTTTCTCAAGTCCCAATTGAATACAGCCTCAACAGGTTGTGGCATTGTGCTTGGCCACCACCCCAGCAAACCGCTAGAGACATTGCCAGAACCATGGAACCACCCTCAGACCTCATGGTTGCTTCATGCCAATTCCTACCCCTCCCCAGTCAACAGGACTGCCTGTAGCAGCTGAAGGGGGTCGGAGGGCAGAAAGTGGGTGAATATCGAAAGATATTTGGCATTGCATTAGCATTAAAATTTACGCCTCCTGAAGATCTCACTGACACATTTGGATTGAAATTATTGCATTTCAGAAATTACTTCAAAATTACTGCAAATCTGAAAGACTGCAAGCACACACAGTAAAGTTTCCGGTATGCCAGATGGATCAGGACGCAGTGAAGCTTGTCCAGAAATCAGTTGCAATGTGTGTAAGTGTTGCAGTGCATGTAGAGTATGGGATATCTATCAAAGTTGCTTGCAGCACTTTCATATTAAAACTTGCCCGGCAATGGATCTTGAAAATGGCTGGCGTAGCTTTAGGCTAAAAATCCATATCTTGGCAAAAAAATCCATATCCAAAATTTTGCCCATAATTTCAAATTTTCCCAAAAATTTCAAATTTTCCACAAAATTTCAATTTTTCACTCCTCTGCCTCCCCTTTTTTGCATAATATAATCCAAGCTTCAACAAAATCAAAAAATGACCAGATGGTTTCTAGAGATTTTATTTACAAATCAAATGGTATATGTCTCATTGCTGTAGCTTTAAAACTCTAGGAGGAGATAGGTTTGCCATGAAAATAAGTGTGAATATTCAGGAGAGCGCAAGAAAGTCCTGCGCGTATCACAATAGGCACTCAATATAGCAAGGATACAAAACTAAACGTTACTGCAGCTTGATTCCAGTCAAGGATGGTGGGAACGACTGCATGCACACCTCCTCATACAATGCCAGGTGGGTAACTAAGGTGCACCTCAAGCAGACACTCTTCAAAGTGCTCAGCAGCTAATTTCCTCCCATTATATTTGTTAAAGAACTTCCACACCCTCATCCTTTTCAAGATCTGTTGTGAACGCATAAATCAACGTACAGAGATGGTTTTGGAACCATTGGATAGGTCAGAATGTCTGCTTTAAGATGAGACCAAATACTGGATAAGCCAAAACCCAAAATTTAAGGGTAGACGCTCCCCTTAAAACCCTTATAGTTGACATCCAGTAGGAGGGAGAACATTTATTTGTGAGATTAGCTAAACTATATCATGTTAAATCAGAAAGCTTGTGCCATTTGCAAAACATGAAAAAAAGCAGCCATTTGCAAAACGCCAATCTAAAGCTTGACTGAGCCTGGCAGAATTAAAGTGTGAAAAATAGTGCCTGATTATTTGGTAGTGACTATGAGATTATCATTTAATTGGTTAATTAATTAGCTAACAGTTTATCTGCCTTATTCATTATACTTGTCAGATATATTTTCTCTTAGTTGAGATTTGGAGCCTGCTTGATCAGGTCATCAATTAGTTATCTGAGACTATTCTGAGTGCCTGGTGGAGCTGTTATTAATAATTTCAAAATGGTTTATTCAACCGATTTAATTAACTAGGTTTTAATTAACTTGCCATGTAATTTAGCCGTCATGTTTTTTCAACATACTGACTCGTGTTTACCTAAGAGAAGTTTAAATCCCCCGTGATTGACATTGAATTGTTCAAATGGTCAGTGCTAACCAGCAAATAATGAGTAGCACATTATAAAATCAATCAGTGTTAGTTAGATAGATCCAGTCTAACTATCTAGTATGTTAAGAATATCAGTGAAATGATTATTCAGTAGAATTGAGAGACATCAGAATTTTTCAAATTGCTTGTCATATTTACCACAAATAACAACCTTCTGTGTTTTGCTCAGGTATTGACAAAATAACAGAATATTTCAGTAGTTAAGCACAACTTCCAGAAACCTCAGAGCAACCTGAGTAATCAGCATTTGACTAGGGCATATTTTCATAGCAAGATGTAATACAGTGGGCCAGTTTCTTGTTCAACTTCAAGCCAACCCATGATAGGGAATAGAACTCAATATTACTAGCACTAGAAAAATATTTTTAAAAACTTATTTGCTTTTAGAGCTTTTGCTCAAAATAGCCTGAGCTACTAGCTATCACGATGTTTACCACCTTTTGTGCCTTAGATTTCACCTTATTCTGCTGATATGAGCATTGAGAATATTCCAGCTCACATTTATTGATATCAAGACTTGCCTTACATGTCATGTCTGGATTTAAAGCAACAAGAATTTTTGAACCAAGCTGTGGAATGCTCACCTTTCTTAGATTGGAGTGGTGGTGAAATCTTCAATTTCTATTACAAGTGATTCTTGTTTGAAGCAGAATAGTAAACCATGGCCATTTGAACTTTTTAGAATAATAAATTTAATATCTGACTTCATTTTTATTTGGACTATTTCTGATTAAATTCTGAATGTAGAGGATTCAGAGTGGTTTTAAGAAGTAAATGTTCCTGAAGCATCAAGCTTTCCTTGGACCTCACAACTTTACTCACCGTTAGACATTTATAATGACTCCAGATCCTGGAGACCCAAGATAGGCATGACAGTCAGAGTAATGTTCCTTTGCAGTTCCTAGAATCCCACAATGTCCAAGCAACATTTCCTCTACAAATGATATATCAGAGAATGACAAGTCTGGCACTGGCAGAGGCCAGGCATGGAATATATCTACTTGGCGAGCAGCCTTACAGCCCGACGCAAAAGGTTAGCCCCACCCCTTCAAAACATAACACATCAAGTTTTGTGAGTTTTATTGTGCAAATGGTGGCAAACGAATCGTCTTGGTCTCAGTAATCAAAATACAATAGACTGTAGCGAAAATGTAATTAGTAATGGAGAAAATGAAAAACACATGTTTTTGCACCGACGCAAAAGGTTCGCCTCACTTTGTACACTTTGACATTTTAGGCAAAACAAAACATACATCAGCTGCAAAACTAAGGTTATTAACTGATTTGCTCCCCGTTGGCTATGTAGACTTCCAAGCACTGCTTTTTCATGCCCTGAGACAATCCACGGAGGTAGTTGGGGTCCAGCTTGGTAGGCTTCGTACGGATGATGGAACTTCACTAGCGCACCAACAACTTCTAGACAACTCCTCACCTGGGCCCAGAAGAGCTTGTACTTCTGTTATGAAACCGTAAGTCGCTACCCTACCCTGTGCTGTGGTTCAGTGACTGCTTCTTGAAGTGCCTTAGGTTTGCTTTGCTAAGTTCCTCAAAAATTTGACATTCACCCGACTAAATTTTGTCTTCATTCGAATGTAACTAAGTTTATCACATTCCTCATTAGTTGCCTATTGCCTGGATTTAAATAATTGATTTAGATAATTGATTTGAATAATTGATTTAAATAATTGATGTAGATGGTAAATGGTGATTGATGTTACTGATAACTGATGTAACTGATAAGTGATTTAAACTGATTGAAATTGATAACTGATTAAAATTGATAACTGATTGAAATTGATAACTTGTTAAAATTTGATTCGTTCAAATTCATAATTGATTAGACCTATAACTGTAAGGGATAATTGATTACCAATTTATTTCTCATTTTTTACTTGGTATTGACCAACTCTTAATTGTTCTATCTAGGATGAGTGCCCTGATGAGATAGGTCATGTGGAAGAAGGGGTGGCGCAGCCTGATTTGCCCCTTCCGTTGACGGCTCCAGCGATTTGGTTTATTTGATTTTCAATAAATGGTATAAAGATTTATTATCAAGCCCGATCATTGTTTCCCTGTCCTTGCCACGACATTATTTTCGTCAAGTTCTTCCTTCAGGTCATACTGTTTCCCGCAGGCGTAGACGATCCCAGCCATGTACTCCCAGACGTTCTCAATGGGACTCAGATTGGGGGACTTGGCTGGCCAGTCCATAACCCGGATTTTGGCATGCTTGAAGAAGGCCTTGGTCGTGCGCGCCGTATGGATTGAGGCATTATCTTGTTGGAAGATGGCGCCGTGGTGAATTTGGTGGCAGATGACGGGAAGTAGATGGTCCTCGAGCGCTTGGACATAGTCGTCTGCGCACTGGTTGCCTTCGAGGAAGACGAGCTTGCTTGTCCTGTTTGCATGAAAGGCCCCCCACACCATTACACTGCCCCTGCCATTTTGGCGGCTAAAAGCTGCCTTTGGATCATTCCTACGGCAATGCCAGCAGTACTTCAGACCACCTGGGCCATCCAAATTCCATTTCTTCTCATCAGAGAAGATGGTTTTGGCCCAGGTGTCATCTCTAGTACTTGCATGCTTTGTGCCCCAGGCGACCCTGGCATACTTGTGAGCCTCGGTCAATTGGGGGGCCTTGTTCATCTTCACGTATTGGAAGATGCCGGAGGACGTGAGGGTGCGAGAGACGGTGGAGTGGAGACATTGAGCTCCAACTTTTGGACTAGTTTGGGCACGCTCAAGTTGCCGGGCGCCGCAACTCGGAAGAGGCGATGCATGTCATGGGCCGACATCTTCTTGGGGCGGCCTTTGGTGTGCCACTTTCCGTATTTCACGGGGTCCTTGAGATAGTTGGAGATGGCTTTGCGGCTACACCCCATTTGTGCCTCCATTTGACGCAGGCTAGGACGCCTGCCCTCAGGGCTTGAATAGCCCCTTTCTGAACTCAGAGGCTTTCCCGCGCCCATTTCTTGCGCAAGTGAACATAAGATCCGTGCACAACTACTGCGCTATGAACGCACACTTTGCAGCGAGTCTACACTCCGTTCTGTCTGCAAGAGCGCCAAACTTGCAAAGTGGGGCTAACCTTTTGCATCAGTGCAGAAACACGGACCGCTTGATTTTTCTGCCAGTAATAAACTTTTTCACCAAATTTCTCCTGCTATAGATTGCAGAGCGCAAGACAAATTGTTTGCTGCCATTTGCACGTTAAAACTGGCAAAACTCGATGTGTTATGATGTTTTAAAGGGGTGGGGCTAACCTTTTGCGTCAGGCTGTAGTAGAAAAAATGCGACTTCAGATGGATTCGTATACCTGTTAATGAATTACACAGATGGCTTAAGCTGCAAAAAATTGGTACTAATTCTGCAGGCTGCACAAAATAGATAATGAATAAGTCAAACTGCAGAGGCACAATCAGAAAAGTGAAATCTGCATAAAGTTCAAAGCCAGGAATATATGGAAGCCAGACTTGCAATCAAACAGTAGCTACTGGACCAGGAGCAATGTTCATGTTCATCGACCCACTCGACCATCAAATTGCTTGAGAAGCAAATATGATGTGAATGCAATCTGTGTGTGAATACCGCCCTTCCGCTCACCAACACCAAGGACAAGATTAATGAGACAACTAAGCAAGTCAGCAACCTTGCAGTTGACATCCTGATTTGCTAATGTGTGGGTGTCCAGTGTACTCTATCACTGTTGTGGGGTTGCCTTCATGA
Organism: Hyalella azteca; assembly: GCF_000764305.2. NCBI lineage: Eukaryota > Metazoa > Arthropoda > Malacostraca > Amphipoda > Hyalellidae > Hyalella > Hyalella azteca. The sequence goes on along the minus strand of NW_025934011.1, from coordinate 32,443 downwards.
TATAACAAATCTTTGAATTGTTCAAGCACCGTAACCAACAGTGAGTTGAACTGGTTTTCAGTCCTTTGCAATTAAATAATGTATGTTTGATTTGATGTATTTTTCTATTGTAAATAGGAGCAGGAACTTGGGTGAGGCTCTCAACACAAGTCAGAAATGGAACATTGCTCATGACTGTGCTGTCACGTGTCAACTATTGGTGTCTTCCAAAGTTCATTTCAATGTTTGAACATTGGTTCATAGAAACCAAGGACTAATGCATCTTCTTCCTTATAAATTTCTTAGTTTTTCAGTATTCTGCGCAGTGTAATATATCTCAATTTTCTTGCATCAACCATGAGAAAGGCAAATGTTTACTTGCATACAAACGATCTCTTAAAAAGTGGAATGAAATTTCCTTCTCAATCTACTGAACTGTCAATGCCACTAACTTCATAACAGGCAACAACACATTTTGTCTCTGGCCTTCATAAGTAACAATCTACCCAGTTAATCACCAATGTGGCCAACAATGTTGATTAGTGTGGGTTACTGCATATCGCAGAAGATCCGACCACTCAAAGATTTGGAAGTTGAATTTCCTTAACAATCTATGCAGATACATGGCAAACTATTGACTGTGGGTTTATTGTTGCAGATCAAAGTATGAGTGTGAGCAACTCTACAGAACAAACCAAAAAATTCAAGTGCAAACTCATCAATTGGCTATTCAATCTAATAGAATAATTATCGGAAATTGATATACATTTCAATTTATGATTACCCAGTTAAAATTGTGTTCAAAATTGTATTCAATCTAGTTCAAGTGATAGAATGCTCTATTTTGGGTCCATTTCTGATGTCAGTTATGATTATTATACCTACCATGTTTTTATTTTAGTACTTTGAAATACGTGTTTTATTAGCTTTCCCAGTTTGTTATGCTTCTGCAAAGTGGAACATTCAAGCCTTAATGTTACCTTACCTTAATAATGTTCAGGAGATATCAATTAGTTTGCCTGAAAATTTGTTTTCAAACATGAGTGAAAAGAAAATGTTTTTTCACATGCATCTTGTTAAAGGGAGCGTCTACCCTAAATTCTATCTTGGTAATTTACAGAGGGATCAATTTGAAATTTAGTACAGGTTTTACGCCAATTTTATTCAATTATAAAAATAGAAAAAGCCACTCTAATGACACCTCAATGGTAGAAGATTATTGACACCACTTAAAGTAAATAAGAGGATCAGGATGCAACTCGACGTTCGAGTTCTCTTAAAAAAAATTGGAAACGATTTTTCATGTGAGAATTACATTGTTCCATTACATTTTTAAATAATCTCCTTAGAATTTTTTATAATGATAGTAATTAATCAATGACTACTTCTCAATACTTATTTAGATGTCAATAAATAGCTTTGTTTTTAATTGGCTTCTCATCTGTAAGGCGGCTAAAAATTAACTTTCAATGAGCTGACTGAAATCAAACAATAAAAAAATTATGACTACGCACGAAAAATGATAATGTCAATACATAATTTAGTTGTTAATTATCTCCTTGTTGTAATTTGACAAACTCATGCATGTTCAGATGGTAAAAATTAGCATTAATTTGCTAAATAATATCGAAGGGAACTACTTCGAAGTTCGAATAATATAAAAAAAACTACCCTTCATTTTATTAGGTCAAGATTGGTTGCGATTTGGAAAAAAAGTATACGTGGAACATTTTCAGTGGAAATTTGTCTCAGAACTGTCAATTCAGTCTACTAAAATTTACCAGAATTTCCTCTACATCGCCTTTCAAAGTTCTTCAAAGGAACCTAAAGTCAAGGATATAATCGTTGTGATAAAATTATTAAACAAGAGAATTATGAACTAGGAATGAAAAAAACACTTGAATTGCTTAATGAGTTTTTAATTTAAATAGCAATGAGTTGTTGGGCTTAGGTTATAATTTTGGTATCTATATATTTTCACCCTATCGTTGTATGTGCCATGACTATTTTGATTGATTGACACATTATTTTGTTGCAGAATGGCAGCCGATAATCAATATACATAGGAGATAAAATGTATATTTTGAAAGAGAAAATATTAATATAAATTTAAGGCTTGCAACTGAATTTAAGGCTTTCAACCCTTTTAACACGTGCAAAATTTTTTCAAGTGTTGTCTACCTTATTGTCCTTTGTTTATAGTTCGTTACATCTATAGTCCACGACTGGCGCGTAATTAATTCAGGTAACAGTTTTGAAGTGTGTTGACTGCTAAGTGCTGTTCTTACTCCGATCTCCAGTTTCTCCTCGAGTGGATTACTGATAACTGACTAAGCTAGTCTTCATTTTATGAGCATAGTAACCTAGTAAGTAATATTTATTCGTGAATCATGATCATTCCTGATTTCATGTATAAGTAGTAATTGATCTATTTTCATGATCGAACTGATTGGAGATTTGTAGTCACTAGCCAGCTAGTCATTCAGACTCATTTTACTGCAACTGTGTAGCCGCTGTGGCGACTAGTGATACTTTTGTCTAGTCAGTCACTTTACTGACACCTAACTTTTTTAAACGGTAACCAACTATTTCCCAAGACCCAAGTTACCACTTATGGTTACGAGAATACCACTACCAGCGCCAGTGACTATTTTTAAAAAACCTAGATTACACTTTAAAAAAACCTAGAATTGAATGAAAAAAACCTAGATTTCTCCTAACATGTAATTCATATTATTAATTCCTTGTTGTTCACTTATGAATGAGCAGTATGAATATATATTGATGAAAATAAATTACAATTTAACATATTTCTAATATTTTTGAACAATGAACAGGCATTTAACGTATTACAATTATCATTCCTCCTCATCCTCCTCATATGTCAATGTCATGAATGACAGCTTTATCAGCATGTCTTGCATCCAGTAATTTACTTTCATATCTCCTGTAAAAGGCTCCATCGCGTAAGTCTCAACGAGACTTACGCGAGACTGTCTTGTATCATTGTGGAACCAATGTAAGTAACTAAGGAATTTCCCAGTTCAAATATTTATTGATTTATTACTATCAATTTCGAAACTCCACATATTTCTAAAGGGAGTTGTGATGCATAGTGACAAACAAGAGATTTTTTAGAATCAGTTCATTTTTAACTTCCTCATTTACCTAAGATTTGAACCAATTTCTTATGTATGATAAGGCTGGTATCCAGGATACTTTACTGGTCTACTTATGGGACTCAAAAATGAACTTGAGGGAGAGTCTAAAAATCTCTCTGCTTTCAGTGCTTTGCCACTATGTAATGTGATGAGACCATGGGGATGGGGCCAGCGGTCGAACTGTTGAGTTTAGACCATTACAACTTGCAAGAGGGGCCCAAGGGCCAAGGGCATGGCATGGGGCCTTGCAAAGGGTTAAGACCGACGCACGGCAGTGGACCAATAAGTACTCACAATAATTCCCTGCCACCATGTGGGGAATTTTCCTGCAACTTGGAACTGCTCTACAAACTCTCTGCAGTAAAGCAGACTTAGCAGAGAGTTTTTTAGACTCAGTCTCAAGTTCATTTACAAGTCCTATAAGTATAAGTAGGCTAGAACAGTAAAGTATCATGGATACCAGCATTATCTTACTTAAGAAATTGGTTAAAATCTCCATTCTCCAGTAAATGAGGAAATTAAAAATGAACCGATTCTAAAAAATCTCTGGTTTGTCACTATAGCCTCTATTCCCAGCCTCCCAGGAGAGACACTTTCCATTGTTATGATTGTTTATTGTGGGTTTGTGCCTTGTGGCCCAGGCCCTAGTGCTAGCTAGGGGCCACAAAAAAAAATGAAAAAAATAGGGGAATAATATTTGTGGAAAGGAAATTCTAACACTGGAATCCTAATGACAGAAATTTATATCAAAACACTTAGTATGTGGTTCCAGCAAAAACGAAAAGGTAGTAGATTGTTCATATACAGTTACATACAGCACACAAGTCCGTTGTCCCCACTCCACCGCAGCTCTCACCGTAAGCCATAAATGGGTAGGTATCAAAGCTGTGTCTGCCTGTCTGGCGTGCTCTTGTTGAGTTGTTGCAGTCCGTAAAACTCTGGATTGCGATTTACCTAAACTTTATCAACCTTTACGATTTACGAAATTTCATTTTAAAATAACCAATTGCTATGTGTGCAAGATAATTATGTGCATTGACAATTATCCTGAACACGTCCTGATGTTAAGATACTGTCAAAATGAAACAATTCAGTGAGCATGGAATATCTCCCATAGTAATGATGGGTACGCAGCCGTGCATCACCAAATTTGTGCACCAATCAGCCTTGAAAGGAACGCCTAGCATATTTCCGGACGACCACCAATCAGCCGTGGATTAAGCCATCCGTCGGTATCCAGCCCGTGACATAATCTTGCTTTAAATATAAGGAACTTTGCGCCACCGTATTCTGAAGCGAATAGCCCAGAGAGTAATGGTTGTCCACCACTGAACGTTGCATCGAATCATCATCTTCATACCCTGACTTTGGCTCGAACTGTAACTTGCGGACAACGGACTGCGACCAACCAGCCCAGGTCGCCAGTGGAACTGCATGCATCCTGCAGTGCACCACCAGACCGTCTCTTTTAGCTCACAACATCCGGGGTTAGGTTCAGAAAGCATAGTTCTGTTCCAAAATCTATCGTACTTCGACGAGCGACTTCCGCAGCTTCGCTAAATTACGTAACTTTTAGCTCACAGTATCTGGGGTTAGGTTCCAGATAGCATAGTTCTGTTCCAAAATTTATCGTCGTACGAGGGTCGCCTGCCGAAGACCACCACTGCCCTGGATGTAATGGACCATCATGATTCCTACCTTCCGGAACGTAGCCTTAAGCACTTCAAGCCGTCCGTATCTAGGCCGTGGCTCGAACCAGCCCTCGTTCGAACGGCCACTTGTCGAAGGACGATAAATTTTCGAACAGAACTATGCTATCTGAAACCTAACCTCAGATGCGGTGAGCGTAAAATTACGTAATTTAACGATGCCTGGAAGTCATCATACTCGATCCGCGGCTAAATGTTGTAGGCAACGTTCTTCAGGGAAGGGATCATGATAGTCCATTCGAAGCACGGCAGTGGTGGTCTCTGACAGGCGTCCCGTAATGATCGTAGCACGATGACACTTGGTACACATAATCTTCAGAGCCTAACGATGATGTTTAGCTCGTGACAATTTTTTACAATTTCGCCTTCATTAGTGAGTCATGAGACGATACATGCCGAAATTTACAGTAAGCATGACATTTCTTCTAAAGTACTGAACAGATTCGAACGAAATTTTGAACATAAATTTCTGAATACCAACGGTGATGTTTAGTTCATGATAATTTTTTCACTTTTGCCTTCGTTTTCGAGTATTTTTCAGTTTTCCCCTCATTCGTTGAACAGCAATATGTGCTTAAATTCGCAGTGAGCATAGAATTTCTCCTAAAATACTGAACCGATTTGAACGAAACTTAGTATATGAATACCTAACCTTCCAACGGTGATGTTTAGCTCGTGACGATTTGTTCAGATTGGCCTTCGTTCATGAGTTAAACTTATATGGCAATATACGATATAAATGATCTGCCAGAAGTAGTGTCCAGCGTGTGCTCCATGTATGCCGACGACACAAAAGTTTATAATAGAGTGAAGGATGCGACAAAAAAGCGCAATTACAAGATGATCTTGACAGTTTAGTTAACTGGTCTGATACGTTGCAGCTGCGGGTTAATGCTGACAAGTGTAAAGTACTTTACCTCGGGAAGAACAATGAACAGCAAGATTACAGTATGCGAAGACATTGTTACGACGAGAGAGTAATGATTGAGAAGTCTAGTGTGGAAAAAGATCTCGGAGTTTATGTCGACAAGGAGCTGAAATTTTCTAAGCATGTTGAAACGAAAGCTAATACATCCAACAAACTTCTTGGCCCAATCAGACGCTCTTACGAGTTCCTAGATGCAGAAGCGATGAAGCCGGTGTTTGCTGCCGTCGTGCGCCCGAGTCTAGAGTTTGGTAACGTTGTGTGGTCACCGAGATTTAAAAAGGACAACAATTTAATAGAGAATTGTCAAAGACGTGCTACAAGGATAATTCCAGGCTTGAAGGGCAAGCCCTATGAAGAAAGATTAAAGGTTATGAAGCTTCCAAGGCTCAGTTATCGACGTCTGCGTGGGGACCTCATTGAAGTATACAAGTATACTCATGGTTTATACAAGGTCTCCGAAGCATTACTAGAATTCGAAACAACAAAAACACCAGGGGCCACAGCTATAAACTAAAAAACTACGCTGCAACTTGTCCACGCGACAACATTTCTTCTCGCTTCGAATCACCGACATGTAGAACAACCTCCCAGATTACATCGCTGGCGCTCCGAGTATAGTATAGTATAGATTCTTCGGCATTGAAGAATAGGCCTGTCGTCGATTCTTGTATTTTTCTTGACTAGACTGGCCTTTTAATCAAATCTTTTCAACGGACGGTAGGTTTGAAATCGTTTCTAGATTTCGGTTGTTCCGTAGGTTACGACTTACGAGGCATTTCAAGACTATACATATGCTCCTGCATGGCCTTGTCTAGTCTGTTCTTGAACGCGTTCATTCTCGGAACGTCAACAATATCTTCAGGGAGGCTGTTCCACATGTCGGTGATTCGAAGCGAGAAGAAACGTTGTCGCGTGGCTAAGTTGCATCGCTGTTTTTTTTAGTTTATAGCTGTGGCCCCTGGTGTTGGTTCTTGTTTCAAATTCTAGTAATCCTTCTGGGACCTTGTACAAACCATGAGTATAGTGTATACTTCAATGAGGTCACCACGCAGACGACGATAACGGAGACTGGGAAGCTTCATAAACTTCAATCTCTCTACATAAGACATGCCCTTTAAGCCAGGAATTATCCTTGTTGCACGTCATTGAACACTCTCTACTAAATTTTTGTCTTTTTCAAGTCTCGGTGACCACACAACATTTCCAAACTCTAGGTTCGGGCGCACGACAGAGGTGAACAACAGCTTTATCATTTCTACATCGAGGGACTCGTAGGAGCGTCTGATCAGCCCCAGCAGTTTATTGGATTTATTCACTTGCGTTTCAGTAAGCCTAGAAAATTTTAGCTCCTTGTCGACACAAACTCCAAGATCTTTTTCCGCGTAAGACTTCTCAATCATAACCCTCTCGTTGCAACCATGTCTTCTCGTGCTGTAAGCTTGCTGTTCATTGTTCCTGCCGAGATGAAATACTTTACACTTGTCAGCATTGAAACGCAGCTGCCACGCATCAGCCCAGTCAACTAAACTATCAAGATCATTTTACAGTTGCACTTTATTTGACACATCCTTAACTGTATTATAAACTTTTGTGTCATCGGCATACATGGAGCACACGCTTGACACTACTTCTGGTAGATCGTTTATGAAGGCGACAAACAAAACAGGCCCAAGAACGCTTCCTTGCGGTACCCCACTGCGCACAGTTGCCCAGTCTGATACGGTTCCGTTAATGTTGACACGTTGTCTTCTGCCTATTAGGATATTCCTGATCCATTGGAGTACATTTCCCTCTATTCTCAAAGAGTTCACTTTACGTAACAGTCGCTCATGCGGAACACTATCAAATGCCTTGGCAAAATCGAAGTACACTGCATCCACTGGCACCCTTTCGTCCAGCAGGCGAGTCCAATTATTCAAGGTAGACAGGAGATTTGGGGTGCATGATCAGCCAGCAATAAAGCCATGCTGACAGTCTGATAGAAGATGGTTAACAGTCAAGTGGTTGATAATCCTATCCCTCACAACCGATTCCATCACCTTACACACAACACTTGTGAGGCTGACAGGACGGTAGTTACCGGCGTTACTTCTGTCACCTTTTTTGAACAGGGGTGTCACTTGGGCTTCCTTCCAGTCGGCCGGCAAAGTCCCTTCGATGGAGGTTTTTCGAAAGAATACTGTTAAAGGGCCGGCCAGGGCGGTTGCTAATTCGTTGAGTAATCTAGGGTGGAAAGGAATATCCAGATGACTTGTTGGGATTCAGGGAGGCCAGGCGCTTGAGAATCTCCTCTTCGTGTATTTCAAAACTAGTTAACTTCGAGCCCACTGGTCGCTCCTCAATATAGCTGAAATACTGTTCAAGTCCTCATCTGTGAAGACGCTGCCAAATAACTGATTTAGAACATTGGCCTTGCCCTCATCAGAAGATATCTTTCGTTGATTTACATTCAAATCAACAATACCGTCCCTTGTCTTACACATCGAACTAGCATACAAAAAGAAGGCTTTCGGGATCTTTTTTTAGTTTGTGGCAACATCTTTTTCAAAGTTTTCAACTGCGTTGCGACAAGCTTTTTAGCTTGATTTCGATCTCTTGCGTACATTTTATACGCAACATCGCTACGAGTCCGTATATAACGCTTGTAGGCTTCTTTCTTTGCCTTTAGCTTTCCTTTAACCGTATTGTTCATCCACTGTGTTTTTTTTTACTCCACCGAGCTTATCTTAGGTACACACGCATCAACTGCAGACATAACCATGTTCTTGATGAATGACCACGACTCCGCCACATTCGTGTTCATAATACAGTCCGAAATGTTTGCTGCACTCACTGATACACGAAGTTTAACATAGTCGCCTTCCGCTAGGTTGAAACGTTCACGCTTCCGAGGCGTCTTTTCTGTATAGCACTTAATACTGAAAAACAATGACTGGTGGTGACTTTTGCCCAACGGAGCTTCGTGGCGAAGCTCTTCTACCATTGATTCTTCACTAGTAAACGCTAGGTCTAGAGTATTTGGAGTCTGATTACCTCTAAAATGGGTTGGCTTTGTGATGTGCTGGTATAAAAATGAGTCTCTCACAGACTCCATGAACATGGATGAAAGGTGATTCTCATCTCTTGGAGAGGATTCATCTGTCCAGTTCATTTTTGGATGGTTAAAGTCACCAACGATCAGCGTGTGCGACCTGCTGAAAGTCATACTCGGTAGAAGACTGTTCAGTATTTTATCGTTTTCAGAGGAACTGTTTGGTGAACTATACAGGACACCTATAAGGAGGCTATCCCTGCATTTTAGAGAAAGCTCACACCACACTGATTCTCTAGCTGATTGGTGCTCTGCTGATAACTTAACTTGTTGGGCCCCATAAAAGGTTCTAATCCACAGAGCCACACCTCTACTGCACTGCTCTTCGTTTATGTTATGAAAGCAATTAAAACCTGTCAGCTGAAATTCAACTGGTACAATTTCCCTCCGTGATTCTTAGGAAGTGTCTCTGTAATACAAATAATGTTGTAATGAAGTGTTGCTGCAAATTTCCCACTACTGTATGTCAGACTACGAAGTTTAAGTAGGACCGACTCTGACGTCGGTGTTAAATTGATTATAGCAGGGCTCCCAGCGCTGGGTTTTTCCACCCAGATCTGGGTTTTTTGGCCGTCACCTGGGTGTCTGGGTGGATTTTTCTTTTAAATGGCAAAATCTGGTTTTTTTCGTTAAGGATGTTAATTTTAGCCAATAATATAATTGAAATATTCTCAATGCCTTAAATTTGTTTATGCAGTCAATACACAATGAATGGAGCAACGATCTAACCGTCAGACTGTATATTTCCCCTAGCTGAGAGATGGTATACTGGTATTGTATGCGTTCATTACCAGTATTGAACGCGTTCATTACCAGTCAAAGCAACGGTTCCCAACTTCTCGGTGCACACTGCACAGTAGTGACAGTACCGCGCTCGCTATTGACAAGTGACAAATTATAGTTGTGTCGTGCGTTACGTTGAGCTTACTGTTGCTTTTGTACCTTTGAACATTGATCGTTTTAAACATTGAGTTTCAATCAGAAAATTTCAGACTTCATGCGTTATATTCTACGGTGTATTCTGAATAAAATTACATTTTGAGTTAATTCATCAGAGAAGAGGTAGTTCAATCCACAAGTGCTTCATATATTGATCCAAGTGATAAATCATTACATGAGCATGTTAACGATTTATATTTGGGTGGACGTTGCATGAGAGAGTTATACTTGCTTCCAATCGGGGAAAATCACGTTAGATTTAAAACAGATTGTTTGAAATTCTTAGTTAAGTTCAATGAGTTGTGCTTACAAATAAAAAAAAAGATTCCCGTTAGAAGAAGATGGCATTGTTGCAAATTTACATATATTAGATCCCGCAGCCTCAAGAGATATTACAGAATCTCCCAGTTCCATAGTGAACGTAGCACAGAATTTTCCCCATCTTGTTCCTGAGGATGTTCTTGACAAACTCGACGATGAATGGAGGCTCTTTCGGCAGTTTAGCGATGTATCTTTAAAGTACACTTCAGTCCTTGGCTTCTGGCATTCACTGCGTAACATTAAAGACGGGATGAATCAACCAAAGTATGGAACTCTGTCTAGTTTTATGATAAATCTAACTATATTGCCTCACTCATCCGCTTGTGGTGAAAGGATTTTTTCGCTCGTTAACCACGTTAAAACGAAGCAAACAAACTCGCTTAAAACTGAGACAGTGGCAGAAAGATTATTAGCACTGCAGTTTCTTGCGAGGAAGCAACAGAATTGCTACACATGGAAGCCGAAACAAGAGTTGGTGAAAGACGTTGTAGATGGAACCTGCTTCCATATGATATGAACAGCGTCCTAAACAAAAAAAAAAGAGAGAACATCAATTTAGCAGCAGGCGAATACTTATAATTCCATCAGAAGTAAGTAAAATTACAATGTTTTTGATGAAATTTGACGTCTGGGTTTTTTTCCCACGAAATCTGCAGAATCTGGGTGTTTTTCAGCAACCATCTAAGTTTTTCTCAAATTGTTGGCTGGGAGCCCTGGATTATAGACGTCAGATACTATGCCGATCCCGACTTGCGTCCTGGTTCCTCTTATAGGATTTTGACTCGGACGCCAGGGTAAGCTGCTGCTATGGTGGTGAAATTTAGATTGGAATACTTGATGGAATATCGTGATTTTTGTGTATATAACGACTTGTCATGCGTAGATATTTACTTTGTTTTCTGTTGTAGGATCGTGTGTTATTTTCAGATCTCAATACTCTAGCTCTCTCCTCGCATTTTGCTCTCATCGCACTTTAACTTCCTCCGCATTTAACTTGTTAGTTCGTTCATATGTCGCACCTCTGTAAATCATTAGTGTTATTTGTTTATATTTATTTGCCGTTTATCTTTAATAAACTTAAAACGTTTATTCGAGTAACTATCCGCTCAGTCCAAGCTCTTGCTGGTAAAACCAATAGGGAAGTTGAATTTAATTTCCGGTCATTGGTGGACGTGACAATTAGACCATCCGAACTTTGAGGTGACGCGATTAATTAGCTATTATTCGAGTTTAGTTCGTCACAAATGTCAATACAGTCGTTTGCGATCACAGTTAACAGTTCATTTCTTTTGTTCAAAACGGAATCAGAGTTCGTGTAGAAACATTTCAAAACTTTTTGTGCACTTCCATCTTGATTTATGAGTAAACTTTCTACATTATTTACATAACTGGATTTATGTTCATTATTTTCCCTATTTAATTGCCTTCCAGCTCCCCTGACTGGCGGCGAGCGGTCGGAGTCCTCGCGTGATATCTTGAATGTAGGTGACCTTTATCCAATGAAAAATCCAATGAACCAATTTATCCAATGAACCAATTTACGTCATGGTTCTGCTAAAAATCCTTCTAATAGGATTCTGAACCATTTTATGAACACGAAGTTGGCTCACTTTCAATGTGAAAAACTACATGATAGCAGGAATGGGTTGCGTGTACCTTCCATCTTAAGATTAATTGCGTGTGCTTTCCAGCAACATGAGATTAATTTTTGACGCGGGATCACCAAAATTCGATCAAATTCTCATGTTTTTTGAAATCATGTTGAAAGTTTTGACGGGTAAAACACTGTAGACTTCATTACACAATTGACTATATAGGCGAGATCAATCTGCAAATGAAGTCGGGAATGCTGAGTTCGAGAATCAGGCGTAAATCTTCCCGGCAAAATGTAGATCAATTCTAGATACTTCGATTTACAAAATTACGAATATTATTTATTTTTATTGCAAAGAGAAAAATTTACTGCCACTACTATATTTTTTTAATTGTAATGAGAATAATTTACTGATCGAGTAAAATACTAGGCCAGCGTGAAATTTCGTGCCGCAGATCAATCTGTGATAAATTTACGGTCATTGTTAACATAACATAACATAGTGATCTCGGCGCTAAAGTGTAGGCCTGATGTGGCCTGTGGCCGATTCTTTTCCTTTTCGTGCCTTGTTCACAGAAGATCTAAAATCGTGTCATTTGACCAGATCTTTTCAGGACTGACGATAGTTTGAAGTAGCTACTTGACTTCCACCGGGTTCGATATGGTGCTAGGCATTTCAAATCTGAACATATATTTTTCCATAGCATTTTCTAGTCTGTTCTTGAACGCGTTCATACTTGGAGCGCCAACGATGTCATCGGGGAGGCTGTTCCACATGTCGGTGATTCGAAGCGAGAAGAAATTTTGTCGCGTTGAAAAATTGCAGCGCAGTTTTTTTAGTTTATAGCCGTGGCCCCTGGTGTTGGTTCTTGTTTCAAATTCTAGTAATCCTTCGGGACTTTGTATAAACTATGAGTATACTATAGGGATGAGTATACTTCACTATAGGGTTGAAAATTTGAACATTGGACAAAGTCAAAAGTTCTACAATATTCGTGAATCTCGCGTTTGCCGTCAGCTGCTGGTAGAATCAGTTGCGAATGGGACAGGTCCGGTAAGGCGAATTGAAGTTCAAATTATTTTAAACCGTGTTTGTTTCAAGATAGGGGCTCGTATGCGCTTGTGATTGCATTTCATTTGAGAAACCCTTTGAATATTTCAGAAGATAAAACCGTCAGTTTGAGTCCGCGGACCCGTATGTACGTTATACAAGGTCCGCCATTTTTATGGCAACGGATGTTTGCTACATAAAAATAAATTGGTTTCTAGGAGACTTTTCTTTTATGATGAAGCTTAATATCATCTATTAATTCATCTATTTTGTATTGCAGAAGTCTAAGGTGGCAACCAGAATAGCAACACCACGTCAAAATCCCACGTTTGGGCCGCGGTAACCGCCACTGGGAGGTCCCCACTCGTTTTTGTCCCCTCATGAGTGAAATTGAACAGTCAGCGAAACATTTCGGACATTGTGGAAGCTGAGATGTTACCTTGGGGCCGTAAACACTTCAACGGCTCGCCATGGAGTTTTCAACAAGACTCTGCCCCATCGCATGGTTCAAACATGAACCAAAACTGGATTCAGGGTAACATCCCAGCGTTTATTAGCAAAAATGAACGGCCCTCAACAAGCTCTGATTTGAATCCACTCGACTTTTCGGTCTGGGCTATTTTAGAGAGTAGGGTCTGCAGAACACATCATGATTCTTTGGATAATTTGAAGTCTATAAAATTGAAACGAGAATGGGACTTGATCCCTCAAGAAATGCTGCTAGTCTCCTGTGAAGCTTTCCATCGTAGGTTAATTGGAGGCCGTCAATAAAAACGAGGGTTGGCTATATTGAATAAATACATTTGAAAATTGTTCAAGTAGCTCTTGCCTATTAGCTCATCCAATAAAAAATTAATTCACCTGTTTGTTTCATTGAGAAATAATAAAAATATGCGTTGCCATAAATAGGGCTGAATCAGGATATTTCATAGATCCTCGATGACTTTGATAATAAATTTTAAAGATAGGTGCCGTTTCTAAAAAACATAAAGTATAGAATTCTAAATAAAATTGACGTAATAAACAATTAAAATAAGATCATCAACCGAGAAGAATTCGAATCAGATCTCTGCATGCAATCTACTGTTTGAATGGTACAACGACTCTGGTCTTTTCTTTTCTCAGCGTACTGTAATTAGTTAAATAATGCGATTAAATGCTATTTATCAACTCGCTTCCGTTTAAAAAGAAATTTTCGTAGGAAATTATCATGTTGTAACGATCAATTATTTGGACAAATCACGAGTGTCCGTTCAGTCGTTTCTGAAGTAGAATAGTTTACATGGCAGTTTAAATTGAACTTGAAATTTCCCTCCAACCAAGGAAATTATTAACGTCACAACGAAGAGAATGATCTCCAAATTTCACGAGTTTTCGTTTAGCCGCTTCTGAAACAGAATCAATATGAAATTTTTTTTTAATTCAGCTTAAATTTCCCTCTAAACCCAGAAATTTATTTACTTCACTACGGCAAAAATGCTGTTTGAATTGCACGAGTATCTGTTCAATCGTCCCTGAAAAATAAATAAAATTAATAACTTTTTTAATGCAACTTGAAATTTCTCTCATACCAGGATATTTATTCACTTTTAAACGATACAAATGCAGGTAAACTTTCACGAGTGTGCGTTCAATCGTTTATAAATGTAATTAATAAAAATGACTCTTACTTTAAATTGAAATTCCCCCACAACCAAGATAATCATCCACTTTAGAATAATTAAAAACCTGATTCAGTCGTTGTAGTGGGGTATCACTATCACGTATCGGCCTTGATTGAAAGTCTATTGTACATTGCAAGGATTTCTGGGTATATATCGCCTTAAAGGTCTGTTAAAGATCTATAGCAGCTCATTTTAATACAAAGCTTTCTAGGCACAAGTATGTTAGTTATTACAATATTTGGCTCAGCGAAGGGTTACCGATCCTTATCTTATCCAGCTCTTTCGTGGCAACATAATACAAAAAACATCCTCGATACCTAGAACTTACATCGTTTCTGAAGTAGAAACGTTTCTGTCGTTCAGTCATTTCTGGAATAAAAATTTTATTAATAATTTTTAATATTCGGCTTGATGTTTCTTCCAAATCAAGAAATTTATTCACTTTACAAAGGCGAAAATGTAGTTTGGTTTGCAAGAGTATCCGTTTACGCATTTCTGAGAAAGAATTACGAAAAATACATTTTTAATCCAACATGAAAATTGTCCAAATCCAAGTTATTTATTGACTTTACAACCGCAAAAAGGTTTGGATCGCACGCATAATTCTGCAGTGGGTGCATGTCACAGCATGAACAATTGTTATAATTATGAGCAATGCGTGAATAATTGTAGTAACTGCAACTAAAGCATGGAAAGTTATAATACGAGGGCGGTAATTAACAATGAAGCTTGGAAAAATGTTGAAATAAACAAAGAAGTGTGGAAGTGAGAATCATGCCATTCACAACCGCCATAAGAATTTACACTCTAAAAATAAAGCATTTCTATCATATTACAAATAAGACCGTATTCATGGATCAATTATGAACCGAGCAAAAATACTATAAAATGACTAACCAGTAATAAAAAATTATAAATTTGATCATTTATTAACATTCTAATTCGGTGAACCACGCTAGGATTAATAAGTAATTAAATTCCATGATTATTTTTTTTCCTATTTATCTATCATGATAAAATCTAGAAGGACGTTGATGTTTTCTTTCAGTTGAAAGTATTTTCATTGGAATTTTTACTGCCTCACTATACGTTTTGGTTCACCTGGAGAGAACTTTTCGGTCAGCAATATATTTTGTCTGAATGGAGTTTGGACTTGCTATTTTTAGGGCAACGCCGGTGAAAAGAAGCAGTGGCCGACCAAATTCAGAGAACTTATTTCTTTAAATTAAATATCTGCAAATATTTAGATCGGTCGGCAATGTTCGTTGGATTTTATCATGATCAAAGGGAATTTACTAGTAAATGAACTCAGTTTTTTCCGCATTGTAAGCTTCACAGCAAAAATTTCAGCAACGAAGGCCACGAGAGCAAGAGAGAGGCCACCGACGAGCATCATGAACACCCCTAAGAGATGGTGAACGCTCAGACTCTTGACGTCCGACTCTGCAGGACGTTTATTCCTGTCTATTTCTTCACGGTGACGATCCCTGAAGTCAACTATAGTATCTTTCTTCCACTTTTGAGTGATGCCAGACTCAAAAATATGTAGGATAACATTTGAAAAAGTTTCACGAAGAGGTGAAAACTTCTGGATCCCAACCCCGATGTTGTACGGAAGCAAGCACTGGCCTACAATCCTAATGCTTGCGGTGTCTCCGTACGTGTAGCGTCCCTCAACAAAAAGCTCTAAGTATTGCTTGTTCTCAATGATGGCAAATGTGCCTGCTTCCACGTAATTAAATAGATTTTCCAAGTCGTACCTGGGTTCTAGACGCGGTGCCAATGATCGGATATCACTATCGATGGAGTCTGAAAACTGAGTCTCCCAAAATGGTACACCTCCAATCCTGAGTGAGCTTTCTTTAAGTTGCTTTATCGTATTTATCGGTGGCATCTTCGGAACGATGGTCAAGAAGGCAATGAGGTTGGCAGAGTAAGCGGTGGTCATCAGAGTTGCAAACAAACCAAGAAAAGTGAGGTATACTTTTAGGGGTCCAAACCTTGGGAAGATCGATTGCCCACGCACTGTGAAAAATCCCAATATGTACAGACAAGTAAAAGATATAGAATTAAAATGAGCAGACTCCTTTTCCATTCCCATATAAACCAGTCCATAGAGGGTTACAGTTGCAACAACGAATGAAAATGCGACGAATGCCCAAGTTTCTGCTGAAAAAGGTAAAATCGGTGACGTCCACTGCGGCAAGGACTTGGGCGAAGCTGTCACGAAACAACCGTTTTCAAAGTTGTAAGGCGCTGTGTAGTCAATGAAAAGCCATCGTCCCTCTTCGATGAAAAAATTACATATTCCAATGTCGGCTTTTTCGTAGATGAGTTCACCCATCAATCCCAACCATGTTCCATTTTCTAGCTGATAGCCCCAGAGCTCATTCGCGTTCACTTCACTATACAGAGACTTGAAATTGAGAACTCTTTCCAATGACGCCAGCAAATTCATGTCTATCCCCAAACGTTCATTGATGTTCATATCTTTATCAAAATGGTACAGCACGCTTGGTGGGTGCTCGAAGGTGGATACTCTCAGCACTGCACCTTCAAAATCTGTCAATTTATCTTCAAAAAGGGCTTTAGCGTTCGAATTCCAATTTTTAAGAGATGTGATCAAGCGGCGATACACTCCTGTGTACGGATTGTCTTTGTAAAACATAATTTCACCTTTCTCGCTAAATTCAACTCGTAACAGTCTTCTGCTTTGTTTGAAAGCGTATGATTTACTCAGTTTCATAAGCCGCTCGTTGTATCCTAGAAAAACCAGAATATGAAAAGCATTATGGTTCCAGAGAGGATGCGGGTGGTCACTATGCGAGACTTGGTAGTGGTTTACAGACGAGTGTTGCTCCAGTGGCTCACTCTCACTGACCAAGAAAATGTTAGCATCACAAGTGCTTGCCGACCAGGTCCTTGGATCCGAAAGAATTTCTTCAGAAATGTTGAAAATCTGGGGGAAAATTTAGAATGCATTTAGAATTAGAAATTCAGTAATTTACCGAATCAATTTAACAATTTTCATTTTAAATGCACACGTACCTGAGAAATACAGTGGGGGGAAATAAATATTCGTACACTTGAAAAATCGTATTTTAATGTATGTAAGTACACAAACTTAACAGGGAAAGTGATTTAAATTATGTATAGAGACGCATAGTATTCAAAANAATCGCGAAGATGCGCGGCTGCTACACGCACAAGAGCATCTGACACATCAGCCGAAGCGGCATCCGAAGGAACAAAAACCGGGCTTTTTGTCTGCAAAATGTATGCACGTCATTAATAGTTGCAGTTTTCCGAAATAAATGATTTTCATCTAACTTCATCAAATAACACAATTGGGTATAATAGAATTTAAATTCGGTATTCGTCATATGATGATGATGGTAAATCAATATTTTATTAATGTGCGTTGCGAACGAGAATCTGCAGCCGTATCTACCCTACGGCCGAGATGCTCGAGAATGCTACCAAATTGATGCACTACTATAATACGTAGAATGTCTAACGCACCAGCCGAAGTGAACAGGTGCCATAGAGGTATGATATAAAAGAGGATTTTTGCAAAGCTAAGTGAACTTCATCAATACGTATAGGAAGTTCAACGCACCAGCCGAAGTGCCGGCACCATCCAGCTAAGATGGTATAGCACTGCTGTTAGCAGTAGACTCCTCATGCCGTCACGCTACTTTTGCTGTCCTTTCTGCTCTTGTTCCAAAAAGTTTCATTTGCAAAGCATTATGTGTTACTCATTTCAGTGAAGATGCTCGTCAAAAAACAAGTACTCACTCCAGTATACATGGAGACTGGGAGAAGACTTGTTCGACCAACGTCCGGCCTCTCAGCTTTATGCGATAGCCCATGACTTCTAGAATATTTCAATCACGAATCGATTGAAATGTTACGTGTACATGCAAGCAACTTTTATGAGTCCGTGTGACACTTTGATGTCGATGACATCTCGATTTCAGCGTTAATTCGATACCCCGATGTCAGTGAGTAACTTCCTCATGTTAATTGGAGTGTTAAAAACCAAGCCGTTTCATGAATGAATGAAGTTAGGCAGAGTTTGTCAAATCGGTCGGATCTGTGATCTGTCGGACTGTAAAGATCACGTCAATCATTTCGTTGCGTTGAGTTCCAGGGTTGCAAATGATTTATGATCGAGCTTGTGATATGATCGCTCCGAGCATGAACATGTTCAAGAACAGAATAAGCAACACTATGCCGGAGCATATGTTCATTATTGAAATGTCCAGCACCCTAAGAAACAAATGAAAGTCAAGTAACGATTTCAAACCAGCGTCAGTTAAAAAAATTTGGTCAACTGAAAAGATCTCGTCGACTGAAAAGATATGATCGACTGAAAAGATCTGGTCAACTGAAAAGATCTAGTCAACTCAAAAATCTGTTCAACTGAAAAGATCTGGTCAACTGAAAAAATCTGGTCAACTGAAAAGATCTATTCAACTGAAAAAATCTGGTGAACTGAAAAGATCTGGTCAACTGAAAAAATCTGGTCAATTGAAAAGATCTGTTTAACTGAAAAGGTCGGTTCAACTGAAAAGATCTTGTCAGTTGAAAAAATCTGGTCAACTGAAAAGATCTTGTCAACTGAAAAAATCTGTTCAACTGAAAAGATCTGTTCAACTGAAAACATCTGGTCAACAGAAAATGTCTTGTCAATCTGTGAATAAGTCACAAAAATTACAGAAATCGACGACGGGCCTAAGCTGACCTATACAGTATATATATTCTTCAACGCCGAGGATACTATGCATAACAAATCATGCTCTGTGTCTTCAATCTTCACTCAAACTAATTTAATAAATGTAGGTAAACCTCTTACTTGAATTTCGAAGTTTGGTAAACTATTTTCGTTTATTAATCTGATGATTATTTTTTGACGCGAGGCAAATAGCTTTTTGATTGCTCAAATGGACGAAGCGTTCGCCTGGTTAAATCGTAACTAAAGAATTTCCTTAAGAAGTTACAGAGCAACAGATATATATGGTAAACAATTTGATACGGTAAATACTTTGTACGAAGTATTCTGTCGCAGAATTAACTCATATTCCAAATATTTTGAACGTCATGTATGTAAATCTACGCGCTTTAGATTTTTCTTGCGTAACGTATATACACAAATTGCTACTTCGCTCCAATTTTAAAATTTAGCTTTACTATCTATTCATAAACGTGTGCAGAAATTTTTAAATCAAAACACGTTTGGATCCCAAGCAGATTACGACAGAAAAAAGTAAAAATTATTATAAAAACAACTCTGTTAACTGGCAAATATTTCAGTGTCGGTGTTGCCTGAAGGAAATGATTTTGTTTATGCATTTATTTATGCAAACGATTGCATAAAGAATTTTGATTAGAATCGACGTGTGCATTTATTTATGCATACGTCGATTCTAGTCAAAGCTCACAGCAGAAAATAAGTGAATCATAATCTGGGATACATCAGTTATTCCACATCATTTGGTTTTTGCGTTTTGGCATGCATGGAAAATCTAGTATAAAGCAAGATAGCATGCATCACATTGCCTTTAATTGTTATCCAACGCTGAGGCGCACTGAAATTAAGCCCATTAAATAAAGTGTATTAATTTCCCCAAGAAAGGTGTATTGCGCGGACCATGCTACGCCAAAGAATTACTTCACTCTGGCGTTGTGAGAATATACACACAATATTATCACTATTTTTCTCTAATATAAACCTATAATAACTTCCCCTCCAAAATAATGGCGATATTTTCATATAATATTAACCCAAAATTTCTCCCACCTTCATGCTTACACTGCAAGGGTACTTACTTTCGATCGCTTTTAACATAAGCAAACTACCAATTCGTACGCTGGAGGCTACCTCAATTAATTCCTACCAATAAAGTGGACAAATATTTCTTTTTTATACGATTGTAGTAGTAAATTCAACTTATTAGTGAATTTTATTTTGAATAATTCGTATTGTTGTGACACAGAGGTAAAAAACACAACTACAAGAATATTATTCACATTTAAACAATATATTTCTTATTAATTTGTCCTCAAACACGGCTCAGTAAAGAACAAATGCACCTGTCATATGACTGATCAAGCATAAATTCTTGTTTTTATTCGAAATTATTTAATTCTTATCTAGGAGTGAAATCTTGAAAATATTGGCTAAAACCTGGAGTATTGTCCGAACGCGCCCGATTATTTGCTTACAACATAGGAAATACCGAATTTAAAGTACTGGGGATAATAAATGGACGTAGAACAAGTATAATCAGTGTTAATAAATGGCTAAACCTGTGCAATTCTGGACAGTTTTTGGAGCCGCATTCGCATGTGTCTGAATTATTTTGCTCTTAATACATCAATGCTGAATTTGATTTAACTTCAAATAAAAACCTAATAATATTTGTTGACAAATGCCGAAGAATTATTCAATGTCTGGTCGAAACTGTCACAATAGACCTAGCTTATAATTCACGAAAAAAATCCGTAACAAATGAAATATGAACGTTATTCCACTATTTACGTTTTATTTGTCCTGCCAACCCGTGAACGTAAGTTTTTAACTTAATTTTTATTTAATATTTGAATTATTTTTTGCAATTTTAAATAAGATCTAACATGACATGATAAGCTGTATACAATGTATAAAAATGCTTTTGCTTCAATGGAACAGCTTGATACTTCGATGCATGCGCAAAGCGCTGACATGTTGGCTGAGTTAGAGGACGACGCAGGCCGGCTGAGTCTCGCCCTGGTAAGCATCACAGACAAACCTCAGCAGATTGTGTTCCATTTGCTGCTGAATTTCGTCAGTGTGCACCTGCAGGATAAAGAAAATCATTGGACTACTTACACATGAAAAAATAAGTTGGCTAGTTATATACATGCCTTCACATATATAAAATAATCTATTAAATTTACGATAGAGAGTTTTAAAGTCGGCGGTATATTAGGTGTATGTTTTTTTTGCATTCATGTGGTCACTATTAAGTAAGTCGATTAAATCATTGCATGAATAATTTTTTTTTTTCAATTTAATTAAAAGGCTTGCAGTTAATTCTGTATTTTTATTTTTCATTTTTAAATATCATTTCGTTGAATTTTTTGTGTTACAATGAGTATTTGATCATTCTATAGCCCTACGTTCTAGAGCCATCCCCTACCCCTAACCCTACGATACAGCAGGTAAGAATTACTCAATTGCTGCTGTTGATCATATGATTTAATAATTAATTGAACATACAGCACATAAGAAATATGTGCAGTTGATTTCCTACACAAGGTAAATATTACTGAAGCCGCTCAATATGAATACACACAAATTAAATAACAAGTGAATCTGATATGGGCTCGATTATTTTAACCAAACCAAAATCTCTATATCAATCACAAGTATTATTACTTCACAATCATTAATTATTACAGCGAGGCCTACTGACCCCATCAGACACCATCCAAGGTACGTAGTCCAGCACAGGGTCTAGCGCGAGGGTCTTCACGCCGACCTCATGCAGAAGCTGCTCACCCTCCACGCTCGTCCAGCACGCCGAGATGCTTGTCAGGTAAGAATTACTCAATTGCTGCTGTTGATCATATGATTTAATAATTAATTGAATATACAGCACATAAGAAATATGTGCTTTTGATTTCTTACACAAGGTAAATATTACTGAAGCCTCTCAATATTAATACACAAAAATTAAACATCAAGTGAATCTGATATGGGCTCGATTATTATAACCAAACCTTGTAACTGAACAAGCGAAGAAAGAAATCTATGGGCTATGAAGACAAGAAACCTAGCAAAAGCGTGCTTTTAATGATAATGACCATTTCTATATCGATCACAAGTATTATTATTTCACAATCATTAATTATTACAGCGAGGCCTACTGACCCCATCAGACACCATCCAAGGTACGTAGTCCAGCACAGGGTCTAGCGCGCGGGTCTTCACGCCGACCTCATGCAGAAGCTGCTCACCCTCGACGCTCGTCCAGCACGCCGAGATGCTTGGCCAGACTTCGATCCCAACTTCGGCCGAACACTGAGAAGAGGAATCAACTTAATGTCAACAAATCATCGGGGATACTTTTTATCATTAATGTTGAAGTGAGAAGATTCTGCTGATTATTTGTATGATAATATAATTTTATTGTGACTTTTCATTCCCGGTTAGTAGCTCGACGGTGAAGGAGGAATAGTTAGTCTAGTGATCCGTGATCGAATCTAGACTTCATGTTTCATCTGAACTCATGAAGAGATGGGAGGCTGGAATTCATTTCGGCAATATATGTAAAAAGGATGCGTGTCGACTGTTGAGCAGAGAAGTAGTTTTCGAATGACAGAGTATGAAAATACTGTGGATAGTTAGCCCGAACAATGCTAACGGCAGCGGCGCCGAGTCGTATAATTTACAAACGCATATGACAGAAATTTGAGACGTCAATTAAAGCCGAGAATTTTGAGATGAAAGAAGCTTGAAAAAGTCGCATAAGGAACGACGGGACTGGGCATAATTCTTGAGTCTGCCATTGTTTATGCCGTACTTTCAATTGCTCACTTGTCAAATGCCTACAAGATAACTGACACGAACTTTGCAAACATCTACAGTAAAGATGACGCCCTGTATTCGTTTTTTTTAAATGTGATGCATTTTGAAAAATGGTGTGAAATAGCCAGGCTTGTAGACATGAATATTTAAAATGCTTGTAATTTATAAAAATGACAGCTAGACCTTGCAGAAGCTGTGGGAACTAACGACTTCTCATTTTATCGACGAAAAAAGTGATAGTAATCGTCGGTTCGAAGAAAAATTGCATTTTGCACACTACTCGGTTTTAACGTATTTATCGCCTGACCTTTGCTGCGTGATAATGTCACGATCATTCAAAAATGTCTCAAATGACATACTGAGTGAATAAAAATGCACTGTCTTGACATATGTTTGAAAATAATGTTTGACATTAACCATTACCTGCTTTACAGAGCAGATATGTGAGGTTGTTCTTCTCATGAAGTGCCACTCATATCTACGCCCAGATAAATGAGCACGACTTTGCTTAAACAGAGATGCACTTTTTGCGCGGTGTGGGTCACATTGACCCAGGTTTCCTCTAGCAAAATGTCATTTCAGGTCTACGTGAGGAAAATACGTCAAAATTTGGATAGCACGATCAAATACTTTTTTATGAGTGTACACTGTTAGAAAAAACGGTCCCACTGGCGTTCTAGTGGCAGGTCCCCCCGTGAAAATAAACTGTTTCGCCGTTCTTATCAGATGTTTCACGGATTTCTAGTGTTAAATTAGAATAAAAACGGCGACACGGTGTTTCTTTTGACGTGCCGACCGGCCACTGAAACGCCGGTAATACCGTTAACGGTAATTTTTCTAACAGTGTAGGTTGTCCCAGAGAGATATCAGATGCACGATAAACTCACGGCTTCACCGGAGTTCGGGGGATCATCGCTCGACATGACGCAGATGTTGAAGTCGACGTAGTCTTTCTCTACGGTGATGTATTTCTTGGCGCATGCCAACATTTGGTTGCCCACGCACTCCTGAGGGCCGTGTTGGCAGATGAACGAGTAGCCACCCTCTGCCGTCTCTGTGTCCTGAGTCACAAAATTCATTGTTATATACTTTAATTGATAGGGACGCGGTCTTGGTAAAACAGTGGTACGAGCTGAGTGGGTGCAGTGAAGCAAATGTGTTTACATTAGCTTTTTTGGTATTTGATTAAAGATTCATCAAATAAAAGGGTAAACATTGAAAACATTAAGTTATGAACTGTTATTTGTGAACAACAAACTATTATTTTAGGCCTCAGGAAAGTAAAAGAAAAATATGAGCCAATAATTTATTTTATGAACGAGTCTAAACATGAGCAAGGGAAAAAATTTGATTGTCACTCTGCCCTTGCACCACTACCGACGGCAAGAAGCAAGTAACAGCATCGTGCTTCAGCTGGCCCAAATGAGGGCAGATGAGCGATAATCAGAGGCAGCGATCCACTGTGGCCTACGTCCGAAACAAAAACTAAGGATTAAAGTTGAGATCAAGAAAGAATCAAGAATGAAGGTTGTAACATTTTCAGATTTCAAGTAGACTAAATATTAATTCATTAGCAATTCGACTCAAGTCAAACACAACAAATTAACATTTATGTAAATAATAACAAATCATGCCACCAATAAGAGTTGGATATCATGCACTGCGAAAGCTATTTTGCAGGAGCAAAATCTCATCCATGTTCACACCAGGGTGAGCGCAGTCGTGGTCGAATATCCAGAGAGGAATCAATGTTGATGATCGGCCACGAGCAGGTGTTGAGTGATAATAGGAAGCAAGCATCGTTCCAGGACTTTGATGGCGGGGCAAAGCACGGAGATTGGTGGGTAGGATTTAGCGAGATTGTCCAGTTTGCCGGGTTATAGCAGCAGTATGACTTTGTCTCTACCGGGTAAAACAAGGAAGGCTAATACAAATATATGTTAATCAACATCGGGATGGAGGAATCATCTTCAAACCAGGAAGAAATTATTTGAATGCGGAATGAAATTGAATGCAGAAATGCCAGTTAATAATTATTTTTTCCACCTTACAGCGGGTCAGGTAGGTAATTCCGAGTGGTCCAAGATATTTGAGGTAAAAGATGATGGGTTGGTCTGGTCCAGTGGCTTTAGAGGGATGGGCTTGTTTGATTGCGTTGGCCACTTGTGCCGTTGACAGGGAGGGACTGTCTGATAGGTTGAGGTTCTTTGACTTTCGGGTTGTGATTCTATTGAGTTTATTGGACCTGTGTTGAGCGACAGCCGTGAAGAGACTGTCGAAGCAATCAGCAAGCTTTTTGATATTATTGATGGGTTTCTCATTGAAGTTGATGGCGTTATTGGGGTAGTTTTTTGGCTTGCCGGCAAGGGCCTTTATTATTGACCAGAGGCGTTTAAGATTGGTATGGCGGTTGAAGGTAGAGAGGTATTATTTCCATCAGGTTTTCTTTATGTCGTTGGGGAGCTGGTGGATATGGGCAGTGAGGACTGCTACATCGTCGGAGGTGGGGTCGGCAGCACGGAGGTTGTTTCGCTGTCGGGTGAGGTTGATGATGTCTTTAGAGAGGCCAGGCTTAGAACAGATGTGGCGGCCTGAAGGAAGGTTATGGTTGCTAACGCTGATTAAAAAGTTGGGGTAGAATTTGGGTCTTTTAGGTAGTGGTATATGTCTCGCTAGTTTCTTCAATGCGTTGCGCTTGAATGCATTGCCTGCAACAAAAAATTTTTTATATTATATGGACAACATAATCTGGAGACACTTGTCCAAATATAACTCATTACCTAGGCAATCTGATGAACATAACCAATGAACATAACTGTCATACAAGAATATTTCATTTGAATTGGTAGCTGTGTCCCCCATCACAGTACACCTACAAGGGACAAAAAATGGCTCAGGGATATCAAATATTGTTCAAATGAGAAGGCAGAAATTGAAATGACCTACACTGTATGTAGCCAAAATGTTGATTAATCTGATTTTTCTTACCTGGTCATAAAGATAACGGTCTGGTAATCCTGTTATACTTGCTCCTGTTGTTGTTGTAACTGCTACAGCATTAGATGTTGCAGCTCTTCTTCTAGCTGCTGCAGCTCTTGTTGCCGCAACATCTGTTGTTGTAACTTCTGCAGAATTTCTTGTTGCAGTTTATCTTCTAGCTGCTGCCTCTCTTGTTGTTTCTGCAGCATATGTTGTTGTAACCGCTGCAGAATTTGTTGACGCAGTTTTTCATGGGGCTGCAGGAGTTCGTGATCTTGATGCAGCATCAGTTGCTGCAGCTGTAGTTCCAGCAGCATATCTCGTTCATATGGCAGCCGTTGTTGTTGCTGCTGCAGCTGTTGTTGTATTGTCTGCTGCAGCTGTTGTGGTATTATCTGCTGCAGCTGTTGTTGTATCTGCTGCAGCTGTTGTTGTTGCTGCTGAAGCTGTTGAAATTGTTGCTGCAGCTGTTGTATTATCTGTTGCATCTGCTGTACAGAATCTGCAGAGACAAAAAGCATTTACTATTTAATCACTATTGAACAATTTTTTAAATCAAAACATGATTTTTACTTTCATGTTTGGTTGATATATATCACTATATGTGATCATGACAACACTTCTAAAACAGAAGTATATTGAGACAGAAAAGAGCAAGAGCAGTCGAATTACAATGGAGGTTAGGTAGCACTGGACTTACACATTATGGGGCCAAGCCAGGCAAGTAACAACTTCTCTGCAGGATCAAATGGAGCTTTTGTAAAAATTTTAATCCTCTCCCAAGACTAAACTAACATCATTTATAATTACGAGTCTAGAGAAAAGAGCACAAGTGATTGAATATAATGTAAGCTGCAGTCACACAAATAATAACTAAAAGTCAATCAACACCAATAGAGCATATTAGAGCATAACAACAAACCAGATTACCAAGAATAACCCAAATCATTTAGAATTAACAACATCATACGATTATTGAATGTACACAACACATTCAATACTATTAACACTAGCACAACGATACAACTTGCTTACAACAATACACATATATATTAAATACATGCCCGCACACATCCCTCAAAACACGTCATTCATAACCTATTCCTACTTCCAACCAAAAAATCCATAAACAAAATAACACATCTAACAAACACCCACCATGGAATTTCAAAACACATTTATAATTCTCTCTATCAATCACCAAAATCCCACAACAATACCTTGCATAACTTGACATAACTTATTTTAAAATAACAATATATAATAACATTGCATATCATGACACAACACAACGTAATCTGACATAACCTTACAAAACCTAACCTGACTTGACCTGATCCAACCTAACCTAACATATCCTAACCTAAGCAAACATATAATAACCTAAGCAAACCTGTACTAACCTAACACAAGCCTACCTAACATAACCCAACCTAGCTCAACATAACCTAACCTAACCCAAATGAACCTAAACAAACCTGACCTAACATAGCTTGGCCTACTCTAACCTAACTTAAACAAACCTAAAATAATCTATCATAAAATAATGTATACTAATCTGACCTAACTCATCCCAACTTGAGGGGATCATTTTGATCCCAGAAAAACTTCTACATCCATCAGCTGGTCTTTCCGATATTTCATACACATACATAAAATATTAAATAAAAAACAATTTGCTTCTATGAATTTTTTGAAAAATGAAAGAAGATGCAAACCTAATAGAAAATGGTAAAAAGGGACACTCTAGAAAAGTACATCACTTTAGCAAATCACATGCTACAATGTCAAGAAATATATTTTTCAGTTTATAACAACAGTATCTAATGGCTCTGGA
Source organism: Hyalella azteca (assembly GCF_000764305.2). Lineage (NCBI taxonomy): Eukaryota > Metazoa > Arthropoda > Malacostraca > Amphipoda > Hyalellidae > Hyalella > Hyalella azteca. The sequence continues at coordinate 4,615 of NW_025934011.1, read as the reverse complement.
GCCCCAATTATCTATTTTCCTCATCGTTCATCTTTTGTGCGCATTTTTCCATTTTTACACATTGCCAATTATTTGCATTTATGGTACTTGGTACCAGCATGCATCTTCAGACTTATTCCAGTCCAGTTTAACATGAATAATAAGCTAAAAATGGGACTATATATGATAAGCTACTGTCAACTGGGGTGACTTAGGTCACCACTGCAACAGAAACAAATGGCAGCAAAACAAAATAATAAATGTTGGTCAAAGTCACCCCAGTCACTTGGCCAATGTTTATTATTTTGTTTTGCTGCCATTTGTTTCTGTTGTAGTGGTGGCCAAAGTCACCCCAGTTGACGGTACATAATAATCTATATATATATACATCTTTCGTAGTGTAGCACGACGATTTTTGGGTCATATTGCGACAGGTCCATCGCAATATATTTTTTGCTTAACTTTTAGCATACTTTCATTAATAGCGCGACATTTTTGGCATATTGCACAACAATTCATTGCGGTATAACTGTCTCGATATGTACCAATGTCACGGTATTTTTTTATGATTATTTTTAGCTATTATCGCGACAAAAAAAAAGAAGGACCATATTACGGGATATTGTAATTAACACAAATCTCATTAGGTTAGGGTTAGAATTAGGGTAGGAAGTGTGAAAAATGTTTCTATAGACACTTTTTTACAATTTTACTAAGGTTAGGTCCAGTTAGGAAAGGTTCATTTACATTAAATAACTAATTGAAAAATGTCAACTAATCACAGTTGCGGTTCAACACGAATTATATACCGTCAACCGGGGCTACTCGGGACAGGCGGGGCTACTNCGCCATTCGATAGCCCTGTCAATCAGCTATAAAATGAGACTAAACTTGTTTATGAAATATTTCATCGTAAGAAGTTATTAACTGTTATTTTAAACTAATCGTTCAAATCTGTCCCGAGTAGCCCCGGTTGACGGTAGATATAATATTCTTTTCATAGAAGTTCAAAACTGCATTATGCAAAAATCATTAAATGTACATCCGTGATATTTGCTTTCTTGAATGTGCATTGTTTGTAGCTTGCAAACAATTGCAAACACTTTGCAATGAATGCAAATAATGATCTGTAAATACCATTTTTAAATGAAAAATTTGTAAATAGTTATAAATGGTCATTTTATAAAATTTCAAAACTGCATAATTCAAAAATTATTGCATTTACATCCATGGTAGTAGCTTTGTTGAATGTGTCTTGTTTGTAGCTTTCAAACGAGTGCAAACACTTTGCAATAAATGAGAGTAATGATCTACATATAGATTTAATTCAAAGAAATCTTTTTACAATTCAAAAAAATCTTTTTACATATTGTTAAAAAATGTTCATTTTATATATTTTACAATTAAAAAAAACTAGAGCACGCACATACAGTTTATTGCTTTAGACATGCCTTTTGAGCAGCTAAGAAATGAGCTAAAACAAAGAAGCCCAAATTTTCCATTTTTGACCAAAACGATCCCCTTGACTTTCATTGGCCAAACTTAACCTAATATAACATAACAGAACCTATCCTAACCTCACCTAACCTTTCCTAACCATCCCTTACCTATCCTGACCTACCCTAACCCAACATAACCAATGAAAGAATATCTAACTAACCAAAGATTATCTAAGATCATCTATCTAACCAAAGCTAGTATTAAAACCTCTCACTATTGCTAGAAGAGACAAAAAACTGGTTAAAAATATCGGGTAACAGTTTCGATTTGTATTACAGTTAGTAATGTTCTTCACAATAATCGATCACAAAAATATATTTTTATGCAATCTGAAGTCACTATTGTACCTCTCCCCAGTGCGGTTCTCACTGGCAATTTAAGAGAGCAATAACTGGCATATATCCTTGGAGTCCTGAAACCCTATGAAGCCTAATCTGTTGCAAAGGCAATATCTTAAATCTTATTGCATGTTAAATGTTGCTCAGACACAATTTTATTTCTACAGGCATGTTATCTGCCAATGCCTCTACTCATTAAAAGTTTTTGCCACAATTCATTCCAAAATGCAAGACCTAATCAATATTCCATATGGATTAAATAGTTATATATTTGCAGTCAGATAAATATCTATTTATACACCCAATACCACCCACCTCCTCGGAGGAGCAATAGATATAAGGGGGGCACTGTGAGATGGCCAAGGGGCCAGGCAACTGTCCTTTGGCCAGTAACATGTATTTTATCACAGTTATAGTCAGATGGGGTAAGACAGGACCAAAATCACTAACAAGCCTGTAGCATCTATACCATGAATAACTGAAAAACCCTAAACCTATCACAAGGTGTATTTATGCAATGGGCTTCTAAGCTACAACTCACACATTTTGCATCCAACATCGTTTTCTGTACAGATTGAAAAAATGAGCTGGTCCCATCTTACCCCATTGGGGTAAGATGGGACCAGGCTGGGGTAAGACAGGACCAACAGGTAATTCTAATGTTACAAAGTTTTTAATAAAAGTATAAATCTGATATTCAATATTATCCATCTAGAAACACATTATTTGATTAAACAACCACTTGTTACTGTTTTGTGTTGCGGGAAGTCAACTCTAATATCAGTCACATTGGGATTTTTGTCACGAGAAAACTTTGTTAAGCATAGTAATAGTGGGTTGGCTTTGGTTCATTGTAGAGCACTGCTAAATGCTTCATGTATATTCCATTAGTGTCATAATGTCATTGTCTGAAAAATTTATTAAATTGGTAATAAACCAATGGATAATAACTTGAGTCTCAGACATCATGTGTTTTCTTGCTTACTGCATTTGTGGTGCACTTCTTCAAACATAGCTCATGCCCTCTCACAGAGTTGTGATCATAATTATTTTTCATGTTTCACACAACGACTTTTCCCCCAGCCAATGTTGCACATAGTTCTGCAGCTCACTAATGGGAAGAGACATCCCTATTTTCTCCATCCCTTTGATGCAATTTAAAATAGTGCATTAAATTTCTCTAATTAAAACAGCTAATAAGTTATAATGAAGTTTGAGCAAGAGATAAAAATTTTGACCAAAATACTCCATTTGCTGCACAATAATATATTCATTTAAAAACTATTTTTGATTAACTGTAGGGTAAGAGAGGACCATTTATGGGGTAATGTGGGGTAAGACAGGACCATTTGTGGGGTAAGGTAGGACCACTTGTGTGGCAAAACAGGATCATTTAGTGGTCCCGTCTTACCCCATGTCCGGTCCTTTTTTACCCCATTTTAGAATACATGTCAGGCAGTGATGGTAGCAGGTAGAAATGCCTAGTATGTCTCAAAAGTTGCTTATTACTTGAGGTTACCTGCCTACATCCACAAACCTGGCCAAAAATATTTTTGTCATTAGACAGAGCTTATTTCCCAAATAGGGTTAACTATTTTGTGACCCTTCTTCATAGGTTTTCTTTAAAAATTAGCCAGAAATTCATTATTTGCAGAAGAGGGTTGAAACAAACACTGAAATGACAGGCAATGATTGCTCTAACATATTCTTTTGTCAAATTAAATTCAGTGCAATTAGAATGCATGCTATGGGCTGGTCCTTTCTTACACCATGAAGGCTGCGATCCTATCTTACCCCATTTGACTATATAGCAATCATGGACTGAACTTTGCACAAATTTTGTTCTTTTTCTATTTCTTTAAAAAAGTCCAAACAATGGCCAAATTTTGTCTTAGGACATCTCATAGAACACATCTGAGGGAATTTTTTCAACCAAATAAAGATTTTTTCACACTGCCTAAAAAATGTATTTTTTTAGCCATTTTGTTATTCAAGATTTGCCTCTATTCTTGAAAGTAGTTCATGCAAACACTAACTTTTTTTAATGGCATTCTAGAGAACACATTTAAGGTGTCATCTTCAATTAAGTAAACATTTTTGTAGGTTGCCCTGCAGATGTATTTTTTTGCAGTTCTGCCAATCAGCGAATTTAATTTTCAACAGCACTTGAACTTTGCACAATTTTTTTCATTTCTCTTGAGACATCTTATAAAACACATCTGGGGGAATTTTTTGACTAAATAAAGATTTTTTCAAGTACCATAAAATGGGGCAACTTAGACTACTTTTTTCTAAAATGATGCCATTTTTTACTAGCTAAATTAACCTTAAATTTAAACTAGCAAAATTCAGGTCTATACTCTAGGTTCACTCACCATAAATTGCTGGCTCCTGCCTCTCATAGGTTTGATGTAATTTAAAAAAAAGTAATTGTCTTTGTTACCTCAGCTCTTGGAGTATCTTAGACTGGGGGGGGGGTAAAATCAATTATATTTTTTGGTAAAATAACTCCAGGTTTTAGTGCATTGTAGTAGACTCTTCTAGTTACATATGCAAATGACAAATTTGAGGAGAGTGTCATAGTTTGCAAATGGGGCGCCGCCCCCCAATAGGGAACTTAGACCACCCAATGTCAGCTGTGAAGGGGTAATATTGACAGGTTTGGAAATTAGGTTAAAATTAACATATATAAGATTCCGTAGTCCGAAACATAAAGAAAAAACATTAATAGGTGTATCTAACATGAAATATGTTATATATGGTAATTTTAAATTAATTTCCAAGCCAGTCTATGTTAG
>NW_025934010.1:0-37140 GCF_000764305.2 Hyalella azteca | reverse complement strand
GATTTCGGCTATGTCCACGTTGTGATTCTTCAGTTCCATCTTTTCCAAGTTTTCTGTATTTTTCCGTTGAGCTCTCTCTTCGATCAGCTCTTTGCGCAACGAGCTCAGTTCATTACTCAAAGAGCCAACTAAATTACTCAACGTGTTCATCTCTTTCCGATGTTTTCCATTTCAGCTCGAAATGCTGCGAACAGAGCGAACCAATTATCTTCCATCTGCTTCTCGCTTTTCCTGGCACGGAGAGTCGGTTTCTCGCAGTCGCTACAGAACCAGTGAAACGACTCTGTTTTCTGTAGGAAAGAGTATTCTTCAGAGCTCAGCTTTTCGCAACTGATGCAAATGAAATCCTCGCAGTGTTCACAGATGACCATCTGATCATCTTCTCTCAACGAGGTCTTTTTGCAAAACTTACATGCATCTTCAACTACGCACTTCGATCTCCTGTTCGATTTTTTCGGTGCATCTTGTTTCGAAGAACCGCATTCCTTCTTAACAATCTTGTTTACTTTCTTCCCAGCCATCGAAATGTCTTCTTTCTTAATTGTTTAATGATTTCCGGGTTCCTTCACTGAGATTTAACTAGGGTCTCTCACAGCAATAAATCACCGGAAACAATAAATCACCGGAAACAAGCCTGATGAACACAACCGCCCTATGCTAGTAAAGTTCCGGAAGTACAGCACAGCCGCCCGACGGTAATAAAGTTCCGGAAGTACAGCACAACCGCCCGACGGTACCGGAAGTACAGCACAATCGCCCGACGGTAATAAAGTTTCGGAAGTCCAGCACAACCGCACGACAGTAATAAAGTTCTGGAAGCAATTCAAGCAGGAAACTAGTCGGTCAGGCTCCTGGAGCGACTACACGGCACGTCTGATCTCCACCGCGTCTCAATCTGAACTGATTGAGAAGTCAAGATCTCGGTGTTTGAAAAAGATCTCGGAGTTTGTATCGACCAGAAGCTGAAATTTTGTAAGCATGTTGAAAAGAAAGCTAATACATCCATTAAACTTTTGGTCTAATCAGACGTTCTTACGAGTTCCTAGATGCAGAAGCGATGAAGCAATTGTTTGTTGCCGTCGTGCGCCCGAATCTAGAGTTTGGAGACGTGTGGTCACCGAGATTTGAAAAGGACAAAAATTTGATAGAGAATGTTCAAAGAAATGCAACAAGGATAATTCCGGGCTTTAAGGGTAAGTCATATGAAGAAAGATTAAAGATTACGAAGCTTCCAAGCCTCAGTTATCGGCGTCTGCGTGGGGACCTCATTGAAGTAAACAAGTATACTCATGGTTTATACAAGGTCCCCGAAGGACTACTAGAATTTGAAACTAGAACCAGCACCAGGGACCACGGCTGTAAACTAAAAAAACTACGTGCTGCAACTCGTCCATGCGACAACATTTCTTCTCGCTTCGAATCACCGGCATGTGGAACAGCCTCCCTGATGACATCGTTGGCGCTCCAGGTATGAACGCGTTCAAGAACAGACTAGATAAAGCTATGAAAAATATATGTTCAGACTTGGAATGCCTAGCACCATATCGAACCCGGTGGAAGTCTAGTAGATATTCCAAAATATCGTCAGTCTTGAAAAGATCCGGTCAAATGACACGATTTTAGATCTTCTGCGAACAAGTCAAGAAAAGTTCTAGAATCGGCGACAGGCCACATCAGGCCTACTCTTTAGCGCCGACATCACTATGTTATTTAATGCAAAGATCAAATCACAAAATGAGCGAAGGAAAATTTCTAAATTATGCAACCTGGTTTCGGTTAACGTCGATGACACTACAGTAGCCTGTGATCGTTGCGGGGATATCATCTGCAACAGTTGTGCAAAGTTGAGCATGACAGATTGCTCATTTATTCGCAGAAACGAGACTACACTGGTGTATTCAGGACTGCTAACAACTTGCACCTAGCGCTGTAAAACGCGAATATATGGTGGAAGAGAAGTGCTCCTCTATGTTCTCAGCCTTCAAGGCCGAAATGAAAGAAAACCACAAGAAAGAGTTGACCTTGTAGCGTAACGAATTACACTCGTTACGAAACGAGCTGATCGAAATGAAAGTGCATCGCAGTGAAAGTGCATCTGCACAAAACAGAAAAGAGTGATAACACAGATGGTAAGAGCTGTAAAAAGGGCATCTCTGATCTCGCCAGCGACAGCACTCGTGAGCTGCTCGATAGAGAGAGAGAGTAAAATTTAACCTTGTTTGGTTTGGCGTTCCCAAAAGCAATGCTTTGGAGACGAGTGAGAGAATGGCTGATGACGTTACGTTTATTACTGATTGTTGTTCCAAGGCACCTAACGTCGCTAAAAATCCCAGGCTGCTTCAAAATACTTTAAAATGTTTTTACACGAACTCTGACTATTTTGAACAAAAGAAGTGAGCTATCGGCGATGGAGAGCGAGTGTCCAGACATCAATTGTATTACAGAAACACTGCCTAAAATCACGGTGGGAATATTGTACCAGTTGCGTTTCAGTTGCCTGGTTTTGATTGTTTTCACAACACAAGGGAAGAGCAGTGCAGCAGAGGTGAAGCGTTGTGGGTCAGAATCCATTATAGGGCCCAGCATGTGAAGTTGTCTAAAGAGCACCAATCAGCTAGAGAATCAGTGTGGTACGAACTTTCTCTCAAAGGCAAAGATAGCCTACTTATAGGTGTTGTGTATAGATCACCAAACAGCTCTTCTGATAACGATAAGGTACGAAAGTCTTACCGAGCATGACTTTCCGTAGGTCACACACGTTGATCGTTGGTGATTTTAATCATCCAGAACTAGACTGGACAGAAGGATCCCCTCCAAAAAATGGAAATCACCCAGCATCCTTGTGCATAGAGTCTGTGAGAGACTCTTCCTTAGTCCAGTACGTTACCAAGCCAGCCCATTATAGAAGTAAACAGACTCACAGTATTCTAGACCTGGCGTTTACTAGTGATGAATCAATGTTAGATGAGCTTCGTCACGAGGCTTCATTGGGCAAAAGCCATTACCAATCATTGTTTTTCAGTATTCAGTGCTGCACAGAAAAGACCTTTCGGAAGCGTGAGCGTATGAATTTCGCGAAACGTGACTATGATAATCTCCGTGAAGCAGTGAATGCAGTGAATATTTCAAACTGTATTAAGGACATGAATGTGGCTGAGTCTTGGTCATTTTTCAAGGACACGGTTATGTCTGCAGTTGATGCGCGTATACCTAAAATTTAACTCGGTGGAGCCAAAAAAACTCAGTGGATGAACAGTTTAATTGTAGCTAAGCTAAAAAACAAGAAGGAAGCCTACCAGCAGTATTTACGGACTTGTAGCGATGCAGATTATATCTTATACGCTTGAGCTCGAAATCAAGCTAGAGAAAGCTGTCGCACCGCAGTAAAAATCTTTGAAAAAAATATAGCCAAAAATGCAAAGAAGAACCCGAAAGCCTTCTTTTTGTGCGCTAGCTTGTAGTGTAAGATTAAGGACGGTATTTCTGATATGAAAGTAGATCAACAAAAGATATTTACTGATGAAGGCATGACTAACGTTCTTTATCTGTTTTTTGGTAGCGTATTTACAGACGTGGGCTTGAACAGTATTTCGGCTATTGGGAAGCGCCCAGTCGGCATTAAATTAACAAGTTTTGAAATGTATACAAGAAGAAGAGGTTCTCAGGCGCCTGGTCGCTCCCAAAAAGTCATGTGGACCTGACGGCTTCCATCTCAGATTGCTCAAATAGTTACCAACACTCCTTTTGAAGAAATTTTTGTCAAAAAACATCGAACGAAGGGATCTTGCCGGGCGACTGGAAAGAAGCTCAAGTGACACCATTGTTTAAAAAAGGTGACAAAAGCTGCCCGGGCAACTATCGCCCTGTCAGTTTGACAAGTGTTAACAAAAACGAAGGAATGGAAACAAAATATATGTGGTGACTTTGTCACAAGTTCAATATATTTATTGAAATAGGTAACTGGCACAAAGTAGGCGAAACCTATAGCACAGGCTCCGGTTGATAGGAACTCCTCACAATTAACGTACGCTCCCAGCCACTGACGATCGTGAAGCTGTGGGTGCACAAGAGGAATTCAATTTCAGTTATAAGTTAGATACAGTTATCGTTATAGTTATCAGTTATCGTTATAGTTATCAGTTATCGTTATAGTTATCAGTTATCGTTATAGTTATCAGTTATCGTTATAGTTATCAGTTATAGTTATAGTTATCAGTTATAGTTATCAGTTATAGTTATCAGTTATAGTTATCAGTTATAGTTATTTTCAACAACACAAGTGAAGACTAAGGCGCGACCGACAGAAGTCGGCTTACGCCGCTGCTTATGGTCACGTCACATGCACATGGGTTGCATCGTTTTAGACAAGTGTAGTTTGCAAGGTAATGGAATATATTGTGAGGGATCGATTGATCGATTATTTGACTTATAATAATACCCTATCATACTCTCAACATGGCTTTATCACCGGTAGATCCTGCACCACTAACCTCTTGTCTACTTTGAATAAATGGGCCCACCTGCTGGACGAAATGGAGCCAGTAGATGTAGTAGTGTTGTGTACCATATTTTTGCCAAGTCATTTGACAGTGTCCCACATGAGCGATTGTTACGTAAGATGAAGTCTATGGAAATTGAGAGTAATGTACTCTAACGGATCAGAGATTTTCTAGTTGGGAGACGACAACGTGTCAGTATTAATGGGACCCTATCAGACTGGGCTGCAGTGCGCAGCGGCATGTCACAAGGAAGCGTTCTCGGGCCTGTTATATTCGTGGCGTTTATAAACGATCTGCCAGGAGCTGTGTCTAGCGTGTACTCGATGTATGCTGATCTGATGACACAAAAGTTTATGATACAGTGAAGAATATGTCGCAAAAAGAACAGATGCAAGGTGATCTTGACACGTTAGGTGACTGGGTGATACGTGGCAGCTTCATTTAAATGCTGACAGGTGTAGAGTAATCTACATTGACAAGAACAATGAACAGCAAGATTACAATATGAGAAGACGTGGTTGCAACGACAGAGAGATGATGTCGAAGTCGACAGTGGAAAAAGATTTAGGAGTTTATGCTGACAATGAGTTGAAATTTTCTAAGGATATGGAAGCTCAAGTTAATAATGCTGATAAACGACTTGGACTGATCAGACGCTCTTACAAGTACATAGATGCAGAAGCGATGAAGCAGCTGTTTGTCGCTGCCGTGCGTCCGAACCTAGACTTTGAAAACGCCGTGTGGCTACCAAAACTAGAAAAGGACAAAAAATTAGTTGATAGTGTTCACAGACGTGCAACTAGGATAATTCCGGGATTAAAAGGCAAGCCTTATGAATAAAGATTGAAGATTGTGAAGTTTCCAAGCCTCTGCTATCGACGTCATCGTGGTGACCTCATTGGAGTATACAAGTATACCCACGGTTTATACAAGGTCCCAGAAAGATTACTAGGATTTGAAACAGAAACCTATACCAGGGACCACGGCTATAAACTAAAATAACTGCGCTGCAACTTATCCACGCGACAACATTTCATCTCGCTTCGAGTCACCGACATGTGGAACAACCATCCTGGTGGCATCGTTGACGCTCCGAGTATGAATGTTTTCAAGAACAGACTGCAAAAAGCGATGCAGAGCATATGTTCAGTTTTGAAATACCTATTGCACCTTACGAACCTGGCAATAAGTCCAGCAGCTATCTCAAACAATCGTCAGTTATGGAAAGATAGGCTTCGAAAGGCCGGATCTCTTGTGCAAAGTCACGAAAAGTACAATAATCGGCAACTGGCAATGGGCCTATTACTCCAGTGTCGAGTTTTTTATTCTATTATATAATCCAACAAACCAGAACCAACTGTCGCCTCGTGATCCCATTTCACTTCAGTGAGCAGAAGCAATGGGGGGGAAGTAAAAGCTTTTTTTATATAATTTGCCGATCATTTAGTCGGCAATTCAACTGGTGGGAAGACAGATCTTATACGCACTCGTGAAGACACGTGCAGTTCTCTACACTGTTATTTCTTGACACAAGATACTGTCTGTAAAATCCTACATCATTTACTGTAAGGACTTTTTTCTTAAGAAAGACAGAAAAACCTCTCTGAAAAAACCTCATAGCTTGTGCGTAGTAGGTTGAAACCACACCAATTTTACCAAACGAAATTTTGTGTTTATTTTAATTTTCTTCAGAGCATATGAATTGCTTTACTTTTTGAATTGAAATTAAGAAAATCAGCAAAGAGAAACTCATCAGCCGGACTTACATTTTATCTTCCATTGTTATTCTCGTTGGTTGTGGAAAAGAGACTGACAGGCCTATTGGTCAGCACGCGTTATGGCTGTTTGGTCAATGAATGATATCCGTGACTCAATATACAGTACTTATTTTTGAATAAAAGAAACGCAGTCAAAATTAACCATATAATTACGTGAAGCTAGTATCGGGAGATCAATGAGCGTATCATGTACGACTAGACCGAGGAACTTTCGGTTTATATGAGATTCTGGTAGATATGAAAAATATTGCCATTAACAAATATCCAATTTAATAATAATTAATTATAGGATAATATTATGATGTTTAAAGTCTTGATAATAAATAATTGAAGTTAACGTCCGAAATTCAAATGATACCCTCATTGACACGGCATGGAAAGTTTATTTGGTTTATCAGCATTGAGAAAAAAAAGCCAGACAAATGTTTACATCAACGGAGGGATGATTACAATGTGACATGTGGACGTAGCCTCGCGCGAACACGACAGGCAGGACCCGGCAAGTAAATACTTTGCCGGATAGTTTTTTATAACGGCTTTGACTAATTTAATAACGGGCTATTACCACAATCATAGGGATGAATTGATTGCTGTACATGAATAGCATTGACCATGAAGTCGCTATAAAATGCAACCATTATCTTGAAAATAGTCAATGCACCTTTCCGCCTTTCGTTGGAATGATGTTACATTGCAATACAGAGTTCTAATTGATAAATATTTAATAATAATGTTGTACATCTGGAAAACTTCCCTCATACTCAGTTTTTCCATGATTCTAATTTTATCGTTTTCGCTCAGAAGAAATTTAAAGCACGTTAAGGGGAGCGTCTGGGTCGAAAATCGACAATTGTGGCTTCTCCGGTTTATAGGCTCATCTTAAAGCTGAAATTCTGACCTATCCAGCGGTACCAAAACCATCTCTGTACATTGATTTATGCGTTCACGACAGATCGCGAAAGGGTTAGGGGTGGTGGAGTTCTTTAACATTTAAGATACGGGGAAATTCCACGCAGTGCAGTTAAATAGCCAGTGTGAACAGGCTGTGCTTCAGTAACCCGCCTGCAGTCGTGCGGGACGGTTCTTGTTCAGTCGTTCGCACCATGCTTGACAGAAATTTAGCTCCAGTTTCGTCTAGTCTTTCCTCCTTGCAACCTTGAAAGCCGACTCCAAGGGTCCGGGACTTTGTCGCGCTCTACTGAACATTCACACTTATTGTCACTGCAAACCTATTTCCTCCTACAGTTTTGAAGTTACAACAATGAGACATACACCGTTCGATTCGCAAAAGAAAGATCTACAAAGTGCTCTTTGTCGTTTTTCTTATTTTGTCATAGTGTGGATATTATTCTGCAAAAAAGTTGCGGGGGGTGCGACCCTTGAGCGTTACAGTTTCTGCAAAAGTTGTGCGGGGCAAAATCGAAAAATTTACAAAAAATGCCCCCACACCCACATAAATGAAAAATTGCAAAAACCAGTTGTTTGATATGGTCTTTACGCATCGAATGATATGATATGTGTCTCGATGGTGTAGCTTGAAAATCCTAGGAGGAGATAGATATCTACAGTACCTCCTTTTATGGCCGCTTCTTAAGAATTTCAAGTTTTCTTTCATTTATTTCGAAAAATTGACACGAACTAAAAAGTCTTAGATCTCTGTTTTACATACGTGTACAAAATTTCCAAGTGATACGTCTTTAAATAAACTAGTTACAAAAACACCCAGACGCTCCCCTTAAATCTAATACTGAGCGAAAAATGTAATTCCTGGCGGAATTGAATTTGAAGTAAGTTTCCACTACGAACGGCATACTTGTAATAAAACTTGTCTCGAGGAAGGGCTTAGCTCTACTGGTAAAATGTAGCGAGGATAACTGAAATATAATTTGAATTGAACATTACAATAACGTGTCAAAATCTCAAGTGTTTACTCGACCAGTAGCGTTCGAACAGCACGTACTCGTATGTTACAGTACATCAAATTGCGGGGAAGTGATAGAAGCGATCCCCTACAACATACTCGTCGACCCGCTGACGGTCAACCAATCGCACTAAAAATTCGTGCAGGTTGGGAGTGGTCTGGCCAGTCATAATTACAGACTGAGCCCTTGGCGCTGCTGCTGCTGATATTTTTAGAAGTAGCCGGAAACTTTGTAGGGGCAACTAACAAAAAAGTGGTTATACCTCAAGTTTTCTCAAGACTGCATAGATTGCCTGATGTAAAACACGAACACCGCCATGGTATATAGTGCAGCTCACCAGCTTTTTGAGAGAGATCCATGAGAATTTTTTAGCGTTGTGTCTTTGTGTGGTAGTAATTAATCACGGTACAACTGAAATGTGTAACTTGTCTTGAGGAAATTGAATCAGTATTGAATCTCACGTAACAGTAGGGGAAAAAAATAGAAAAATGTCACGACACGAAAGTGTGCCCATTTCTTTAGGCAAGAATGGGTGATATTTTTATTCATCTTCTTAAATGTGTGGATGCCATGACCTTCTCTCGTAGAGAAATTTTTGGTGGCATATAAAAGGGTGATGCTCGGAAAACTGCACATACGGCATCCAAAGCAAGAGACACTCTTGCACCATTCGCTCTATGCAGGTGACAGGCCGATGAACCTCCGGCATGAAGTGTCCACGCATTAGTAAAAGGAGCGGTCGGTCGCTCCGAGTGTTCAAGGATTTCGAATAGAAAAAGTAACGTTGTTCGCCAATCGCACGGCACTGCTATTACCTTATGCACGTTTTATTATGGAAATGTTATCATATAAACAGTAGTAGTAAACTAGTCTTGCTTGAACTCAAATCTGCAGACTACAAATTCAAGTAATAATGTTATTATGTTTACGCCATGAAAACAATGAAATCTCGGTTATTGATGAAACTATGGTAGTTTTTGCTTTATACATGTTCATATACCACTATACATAGGTATATAGTAGCATACAATGCGATAGTTAGTATACGGAAGATTTTTAAAATACTTAGACGCATTAGTTGAATGTAGAATCGATCGCATGTCTGAATTGAGATGCAATGTTGAGGAGCGTTGAGAATGCAGATATGGCAGACCGCAGGTAGATATGTACGAAGATAGAGATTTAGAGGACCAAATAAAAATCTAAGATTTCAAAAATTAAATAGAATTCTCGGACTAAATCCCTCTGAAGTCTACACAATTAAAATCGAACACGCCTCCCCAAAAACTTCGATGTACATTGGGCAGGTCTTCATTGCCTTGTCAATGTTGGCTACAGATGAGCGTGGTATCGGCAGGAATCTATTCAAAGGCGGCCATGTCAAAGACTTGCCAGCGAAGTTCGCCTGAGGTGCCAAACTTGTACTCCTGACATGCCTGAGTCAGCATCCTGTAATTTTTGCACCAAACAATTCTTTTTATGAAATTTTATTTATACTTAATGTAAAAGAATTAATATATTTATAAATACTTGTAATTATAAGTAATTATACACAAAATAATTATTTTTTTAAAGAATATGTTACTTACCCTGCCCACTTGGTGCATGCGTGCGTGGGAGGCGCGAGTCGGTAGCACTGGAATAAGCCTGTGGAGAAAAATGCGATTCCAACTTCCTTCGCTGCGCCGCTGCCCTCAGCCTTCAGGCACGCCCGGAAAGCTTCGTTGCAGTCACAGTGACTCCTGAAATGCAATACTTATTGCGATAGAGTTGTTAGAAACAATGCAATATAACCATAATGATTAAGTAGAGTCAAAACAAATAATATTGCGCCAAAATTGTTAGAAACAGAGCCGACAATATGGCGCTAAAGAATTGTCAGAACCAAAGCAGACAATATGACGCTAAAGAATTGTTATAACCAAAGCAGACAATATGGTGCTAAAGAATTGTTAGAACCAAAGCAGACAATATGGCGCTAAAGAATTGTTAGAACCAAAGCAGACAATATGGCGCTAAAGAATTGTTAGAAACAGAGAAGGCAATATGGCGCTAATGAATTGTCACAAAGAAGTCAGTACGGAGCAAAAGAGTTAATAGAAACAATACAATATAGCGCTAAGAAGTTATTAAAAACTCACCAATATAACGCTAAATATTTATTAGAAAGAAAAGAATATAGCACTACAGAGTTACTAGAAATAAAATAATGTGACGCTAAAACCTTGTTAGAAACATCCCAAAATAGCGTTAAAACAATTAAGGAATAAAACAATCGCGATCGTAGAATCGCTTGTGGCTCTTGTTTTATAGTTAAGAAAGCTCACCCGACTAGAGTATATGCGGGAAGTTTTTGGCTGGGCTCCTGCGTGCGTGCCTCTTTGTATTATAGTTAAGAAAGCTCACCAATCATGGCAATCTTTGGCGAGTTTGGACAATCATGGCGATCTTTGGTGAGAGACAATCATGGCAATCTTTGGTGACAGATAATCATGGCAATCTTTGGTGAGAGACAATCATGACAATCTTTGGTGAGAGACAATCATGGCAATCTATGGTGAGAGAGAATTTTATAACCAAAGATTGCCTCTCAAAATTTTCAAATATACGACTCAAGTTTTTCTCACCTGTCACCAAAAAGTAGACAGTCGCCACTGTGAAGGTCGAAGTGCACTAAGCGGTGCGCGGCCTCGTCTGTATAGTAGCTTCCTGGCTTGGGCAGCGCCTGCGCCCAGCGAGCGGCGAGAGCCAGCACAGTCAACTTCCGTAGCACTGATACCCAACCAAAAACTCCATGTCTGCTCTGGTAATTGAATAGAAATAAGCACTTGTTAGTTCGGACGTTTAATTCAGTAACTACTTTGAAATTCAGACACTGCTTAGTAATTCAGTAACTACTTAGTAAATCAGTGACTGCTTAGTAACTCAGTGACTGCTTAGTAATTCAGTAACTACTTAGATCTCTCGACTGCTTTTAGGTCTGCTGAAACGATAGAGCTGAACTGAGAATAGTTTTTTCTTATAAAGAAATGGTGAATTTTTTAGCTATTTTGTTTGCTTTTAACTTTCTAGTAACGATTTCTATTCCTGCATTTGTATGATTTAAATGTGTCATTGGATCATCTAAACTTTAGATGATCAAACTTTTTTGCCTACAAAGGCACTATAGCTTTATTCTAAAGCTTAAGTGCCTTTATAGACAGAAATTTCAATGATGTGCAATGTGCATACCTAGAATTAAAAAAAAAAGAACACTGAACAAAGCAGCCCTTATCACAGCAACCTTGAGTCTCTATAATTTAAATAAGTGAAATGGAGAAGTAGAAGGGTCATATTTTAAAGGCAGTTTACTTGGAATGAAACAAACTCCGTTCGTTGGGATTAACTACTCATAAAACGTACAAAAAATTATTATATGACTATAATATAACTAAAAGAAGGCAGATTGCAGCGATTATTTGTATCCACTTACAACTTCTGTAAGATGCACGGTTTTCTCTACACCAGCATGAAGGTATTGCTGCACATTGTTCTAACATTGTGCTGCTAGTCGACAAAAATCTGGAAGCATTGAACCAGGTATTAGAGTTAGACAATAAAATAACGTTGATTAAGGGGAGTTTCTACCTTAAAAATTATCTTAGCTATTTACAAACGGATTACTCTGAATCTTGATACACTTATTTAAATTAAAAAAAACTCGCATTATGTTGAAGTGAATTTTTCGAAAAAAATTATAGGAAACGTGAAATTCTAAGAAAACGGCCAGAAAATGGGTACCTACTTTAGAAATCTATTTCCTCCTAGGATTTTTAAGCTACAACATCGGGACACATCATTCGATGCGTAAAGTCTTTATCTATAAAATTGTGCAAGCGTTCTTTGAAATTCCAATTTTTGTGGAAGTTGGGGCACTTTTCAAAAGTTTTCGGAAAGTTTTTCAAAAGTATCGATTTTCGAAATGAGGGGTGGAAAGGGTTCCACCCCCCATTTTCTCAGAATAAAACCCAAACTATACCTTACCAGACCAGTGGGCAAGGAAAAAAGAGTGCATGTTTACCTTGAAGAAAAGATTTATTGCCTGCAGGAGAGCATGACAACCAAAGGTCTGATCATGCTTTAATCTACGGAAGTTTCACCTAACTTTCGGCTTCAAGTGCTTATATCTAATACTAGAATAATAATTCGGAAATGTTTGGGGTAGCGATAAATGAAGAAAAATATTTGAACTGACGTATATCGAGAAAATGCTGGAAAAGTCACACACTTTACGAATACCGGGGAGCAAAATTTCATCCTCCCTGATAACAGTTGAAATAAAAAGTTTACATAATTTTATCTTAATGTCTTCGTATTTAAATAATAGACCAAGATAGCATTCCAAATTTCAGACTTGGATCTTATTTATGAGGGGAGTTATTAAACCTAGTAATAGTTAAGAAACTCCGTAAGCGACCAACGCAGCTGAGCGCGTTGATGCAGGGCCTTAACGCTGACAAATGTAAAGTAATCCACCTTGGCAAGAACAATGAACAGCATGAGCAAGATTACAGTATGAGAAGATACGGTTGCAACGACAGAGTGACGATGTCGAAGTCGACAATTTAATAAAGCCAATAAACGACTTGGACTGATCATATGCTCTTTCGAGTTCCTAGATGCAGAAGCGATGAAGCTGTTGTTTGTTGCTGTCGTGTGCCCGAACCTACAGTTTGGAAACGCCGTGTGGTCACTGAAACTTGAAAGGGACACAAATTTGATAGAGAGTGTTCAAATACGTGCAACAAGGATATTTCCGGGCTTGAAAGGCGAGTCCCATGAGGAAAGATTAAAGATTATGAAGCTTCCAAGCCTCAGTTATCGACGTCTGCGTGGGGACCTCATTGAAGTACACAAATATACTCATGGCTTATACCATGTCCCAGAAGGATTACTAGAATTTGAAACAAGAACCAACACCAGGGGCCACGGCTATAAACTAAAAAAACAGCGTTGGAACACATCCATGCGACAAAATTTCTTCTCGCTCCGAGTCACCGACATGTGGAACAGCCTCCCTGATAGCATCGTTGAAGCTCCGAGTATGGACATCTTCAAAAACAGACTAGATAAAGCTATGCAGGAGCATATGTTCAGTCTTAAAATGCCTAGCAGCTTACGGACCAGGCAATAAGTCCAGAAGCTATCTCAATCGATCGTCAGTTATGGAAAGATCGGGTTCCAAAGGCCGGATCCCTTGTGAATCAAGTCACGAAAAATACAAGAATCGGTAACAGGCCATGGGCCTATTTCTTCAACGCCGACACTTTTTTCTATTCTATTCTATTCCTCTGTGAAGGTGAATTCTATTAGAAAATTGTCCGCTTCAATTTATTTGTTTGTTAATAGGGTTATTTGTCGATCTCGTCTAATTGCAGAGAATGAGGTTAATCATCGATTCGATCTAATAGCTTTTTATTGGTTAATTTTTACTCTGTGCGTGTTTTAAATAGGATGTTAGTGTTAGACTCTTTTAAAATTAGTAGTAAATTAGTAGGTTAGGATTATGAATATTTAAATAAAAAAAATATCACCAATATTTTCTGTTAGACACGGGCTTGTCTTATACATATTATTAATAGGATTTGTTGGATCATGTGTGATTACTCGGATTTTTTTCATCACGTATCCACATTTCAATCGCTCGTGGATTTTAACCGAAGAGTTGGCATATCAACACAAACCTAAAGACGAGATTTTGACGGATGTAAGTCCAACGTGAGGGTGTTAGATGCGTCTTGGACAATTCCAATGTCCAAGTACAACGAGTTCCCGATATATTACTAATTTGGGTTTTACTGGCATGAACAATAATGCCAGTAGAAACCAATGCCAGTTGTAATTGTGATAATTTAATGATAAAATTTAGAGATTATCTGTAAAATATTTCTTTTAAATTTATAGATCTTCTACGTTTATCTGTCTCTAGGCAGATTATCTGAGGTCTGGCGATTGTTCAAGATTGCTACTCGCTTTCCAAATAGCCTCCAAGACTTTCCGCCTGCACTTGGGATTAAAAATTCCGTTAATGCGAAACCCTTTCAAACGAAATTGTTTTCGCCAGGTGGAAGGAGGGGAAGATGTAAACGAATCCTTAACTTCCTCTAAAAGTTGGGTTCATGACCAGAGTCAGTTCCACCAAATGCTAGTAACTTTCGAGCCTAGCATTGATTTCTTCGCAGTTTTGAGCCGATTATGTAGTTCTTACGGTTAAATGACTTGATAATTACGCAGACGAAACAAAGTTCTCAATGTTTCATAACTTTGAAAAATTAGGCTCTTAACCGCACCGATGGCATCATGTCCGGTTGAAAACAATAAGTTACCACTTTCTCTTCAGATTGATTCAATTAAGTTTGGACTGAAATCGGGCGACTGTAGAATAAATAGTCCTCAATGTCCATAGACACGAACACCGAGCTTCTTGTTGGCTGCCATTGAATTACCAAGAAATCAGAGAATTAATAATATAAAATAATTGCTAAATAAACCCGAGTCATGTCTGCATTATTCTTTCTTCCTCAATTTCTATTTAAACATAAGATTATCACGCCATTTAATGTTGAACATGAAGGCTGGTCAACAATATCAGAAACAGGTTAGCGTTTTGTAACAATATGTTGAATGTAGTAAAAAGTTGAATATAATCGAAGGGTTTCGGAATTTTATGCTGCCGCAGCCTAGAGTCGCGTGTCTGTCTGAGATTTTTTTCTGCTGGTCTTTGAGGTGCATGTTTTTGTGAAGATTCTTGCCTCGCTGATGGCAAGGTTAAATAAAATTGCATATATAGTTATCTTTATGTCTCGACAGCGCACATTTCGATGTTATTTGTTGATATATTTTTTTCTATTCAGAATTTTCATAATTTTTGAATCATAAAACCGAAATGTCAGAATTTTACCAGAAGGGATTACTCGGGATAAAAAAACTTTTTTTATGAAGAAGTTCATGTAATTTTTTATTGAAGTCTTGTTCAAATCCTTCCAAATCCCCAATTCTCGAGGAGTTGGAAGCTGTGCAGTGAGCGCAAAAACTCCAGAAGCTGCTTTAGATTTAGACAAGTAGGAACCTTTAGGGAGCGGACGGAGATATTTGTTAAATTGTGCGAATTCTATTTTCTTCTTGAGTATGGGGAAAAACATTGAATTATGTGCCTAGAAAATAGATTGGTGATATATGAGGTAAGAATTTATTCATGAACATTAATATAACACTAGTAAATTTAAAAAGACTGTCACGAATTTGTATCGAAGTAATTTTGATTTTAGTCTGAAACGTTGGTAGTCCGTTCTAGTTATTTTACGGTAATTCCGTACAACGAAATGTACATGGTTTTGAGGCAGCGAGTTTTTTAAAATTGTTGCATTAAAAAATTAGTCATGAACTTACAAGGTAACAAAGGTTTTAAAAATATATTTACCGTGTTCCTCCTCGTTAGTTTCTTAAGCCATTCAAAATTTATTTGTCATAAACCTGCTATTTAGAATCTTTTTAAAAATTGATTTATTTGGTAACCCAACGGGGCAAAAATCGAATTTCAATCCCACTGCACTGACGATGCCAAATGAAAGGAAATTGCCACCTCAAACTAAAATGTAAAAGAAAGTGCAATCCCATATGCAGACTAAAATTCGCCGCCAGCAGAAAATAACGTTAACTCTTTAGTTACGCTAAGAAAATTTACGTTTCCAAATAACGCAGTTGCGCAAGTATACCTCTTGTAGGGCAATATATCTAGGAAGGAGATTGATACTAACAGTGAGCTCGGTGCAAGTTTTTTAGCAGGACCTTCATGTCTGATTGAAACGAGTCACTCGGTAGTCTTAATGTACCAGCATCCCTCTATCTCTGAATTGTCGTTTTGGATTGAGTGAATGATAATTTTTCCCCTCGGTAAAGAAATGTGTAGAATTACCCTACATGAGGTTCCTGAGAAGCATAATACGCCTATTCTACTAGCGAAGGCCTCTTTGTGAGTGAGCTAGGGTGTTTGCAGGATGGAAAAATTCATATAACTGAAAATTCGAACCAGATTCGAATTTAAAGATAGTTTGCAGAGTTTTCACGGAGCAAGCAGTTAGGGTAATTTTAAGTTAAAATGAGTCATTCCAGGAAAATTTATGGCATGCGTACTTTGCTTCACGAGAGCTTCTTACCCATGGTAAAATTTCTAGCGGGCTTACGGGTGCTACGCAACTAATGTGTTGCAATGCCATGAAGATTTTCATTGATACTTGAAATAAATTCAAAGTTGGTTACTTGTTGATGAAAAACTTGAATACGAGTGATAAAGCCCGCAATTAATTAAACTCTTCGACAGATTTAAAACGTCTTGAATACCAGTCATTGGTCAGATGAAGGACATCGAGCTTCCTTATGCCCGATGTTTCCACAAAAAAGCCAAAAGAGTTTAAAGTACCCTTGACCTACGAATAAAAAAATGCCATTAAACTGGCATGCCCTATATACCATCTAACTGAGACAAAAATTAGCGCCTGGAAGTATAATCTGCAGAAACGTTACAGTCGCACTGCCGTGTAGCTGCGATATAATTATAATTTAACTCAAATGCACCACTAGTGTACTTTCCGGACGCTTGACAACTTTGAAGTGTTAACCATCGAGGCAACATTTAAGCACACAAAATTACTGCTGCATTTATCACGGTCTAATCACTTTGAATAAAACCTTTTTATTTTCTCTGTAATATCTCTGCAAATATGATGGTGTATAGTAACGACGAATGCATCTGAAAGGTGTGCAAATCCGAGTTATGTGCGTGCTGAGTACGACATGGACTCTTCATAATATATTTCTGAAAACGTCTAAAAAACATTTTCTTTTGCTGACACAAAAAGAGTGGATTTTCCCTTATTAAAATAACCCGACTTCAGGCCTTCCTCCGTTTTGTGCGCGATGAGGTAACGAGTGTTCTTAAAACATCTTATTCTTGTATACATAAAGTAAATCTTCAACTGCGCATCTACTTGGTGATGAATTTTAACTTGTATGTTATTTGCTATTCTTTTGCATGTTAAACTTTACAAGTTTCTTTTAACAATTGCAAACGGAATTTACTTTTCCAGAAAATGTTTTCCTAGTGTCCGTGCTGCGCCACTCCTAATACGTTCAAGTAAATAAAGTATTACAAGTGATTCAAGTAAATGAAATTTTAGTTTCATTTCATTCAACGGTTACACTTTCAAATTAAGTAATAATAAGATAGTACTGGCATGTAAGAAGATTGATGATCGAATTATATTCGGTCAATGAATGATCCCAGTTCAATTAAAACATAATGTGAAAACATTCATGCCTGTAAATTATTCAACTATTCAAAGCATATATTTTCCATACATATGGGCAGAACAAGGACTTATCAGAAATTTAGCGAAGAGATTACATGCGCTTAAATACTGATTAAGAAAAAATTATTTAGAGGAGAAGCAAGGGAAATACATAGTGTCTTTTATCCTTTCGTAATTCTCAGAATAAAGTTTGGATGAGGGAGCAACTTTCCTGAGGCAAGGGAATTCAGTTGCCCTCAAGCAGTTACGCTAAGTACCTGTTTCTATTACATTAATAATGAAACAAAAATCGACGAGTCTTAGTTATTATCTTGATGGGATGTGTTACGTGTAGCTCCCAGTGTCTCACCTTGAAGCAGACGAGATGACGAACAAGGAATATTTTATAGTTGTTCTTTACACGCAGTTGCCCTCCGGAGCTTCTGGCATCCGCACGCTCTCTCTGATGAGGCTAACAAAACACTGAGCATATCCTTCCCTCGGAATCTGAGTTTCTCAGTCCCATGAAGAGAATTCTTCAGAGGTCACTATACTGCAGTATTCTCCTGGGAACTCGTTACACTGCAGAATTTTCCCGGGGAAGCTCGTTGCATTGCTGGATTCCTTTCGTTATACAATGAATTTTGGCACTTTTTCTCGAATATATGTACTACAAACCTGCATCGGGAACTTTTTGTACTTAAAGCATCAACGTATCAGTTTTCCAGT
Organism: Hyalella azteca; assembly: GCF_000764305.2. NCBI lineage: Eukaryota > Metazoa > Arthropoda > Malacostraca > Amphipoda > Hyalellidae > Hyalella > Hyalella azteca. The sequence goes on along the minus strand of NW_025934010.1, from coordinate 18,886 downwards.
TTGCCGATTAAATACGTGGAACAAAAGTTTGCGGACATCCTCATATTTATTGTCCTGACGATGATTGATAAATAATTCACCCCATAATTAGACTGTTCTTGCGCAAGATATGATAAGACGAGAGAAGTCATTTATAATTAGCTCTATATTGTTGTAAGTTAATAAAAAAAGCTGATTTCTGCATACAGTGCTAGATAAAATACTCTATTAAACAAAAAGCCTAAGGTTGAATAGAATCACTGGAGAACGACAGATTGGCCACGATTTTCAAGTGTCTAAACGCACTAGCTACTATGCCTGTGTGGGTGAAAAAAATATCACTGATAATGGCCCTTAAGCCTGCATGGCATTGCAGCGATACCTGAATTACTAGTTTAAATCGTCTCCTGTCGTCCGATTTGATAGAAGAAAAAATATTTTTGTGCTACTCAAAACACGCAATGCCTCTTTTTTCTTTATATTTTTTCTACTTCGACTAATGGTATTCCCTGCACGAACAGGACGAATGAATCTAAATGTCCTCCGAGTATTCTTCGATGTATGACTGAAAAGACAGAGGATTTAGGAATGAGTTAACACACAAGAACATAATAAAATTTCAATTTTATAAAAGAAAACATTCTCGTTATGAATGGTCTTTTCTAATTGCCCCGGTTATTGGGTATTTTTTGTAACTCAAGTGATTATATTTGTGTGAATCATAATTTATTTAATATACATATTGAAAAATTGAACGAATCCAGATGACGTGAACAATTGATGACGTAGATCGATAAACCCTCTACGTGCAGATTTAATTTTATGGTGCCTATATATATATAGTAGGTATTATCCACACTAATCTTTTTCTGCGGCCACCAGGCTGCTACTAATTTTGAATGAATTTAGATCGACCAATTAGCAGTCAGAATTTAAATCGGGATGGACCCAATAAAAGAAGTGGTGATCAAGAGGCAGCAAAAAAATTATCATGAAACTCATTGAGGTTCTTGACTCATCGATAAATGGAAGAACACAACAGCATCACGAAAAATGCTTGGACTTGCACTTCCCTCCATATGTTCTGACGGTACAAAATGTTTATAAATGTGGACTTTTGGCAAGTATTTTTGGCTTTAAAACATGCAGTCAAAGCTTTAACAAGCATCTATTCGTTAAGTTACTACACATGAAAAGCGTCCAGCTTGCGAATTACTTACAAGTTCATTTAGATCACATCTTTCCCGCCATATAGGACAAAGCTGAAAGGTGCTGAAATTTTCTAAGCATGTTGAAACGAAAGCTAATACATCCAACAAACTTCTCGGTCTAATCAGACGCTCTAACGACTTCCTAGATGCAGAGGCGATGAAGCAGTTGTTTGTAGCTGTCGTGCGCCCTAATCTAGAGTTTGGAAACGTTGTGTGGACACCGAGATTTGAAAAGGACAAAAATTTAATAGAGAATGTTCAAAGAAATGCAACAAGGATAATTTCAGGCTTGAAGGGCAGGTCATATGAAGAAAGGCTAAAGATTATGAAGCTTCCAAGCTTCAGTTATCGACGTCTGCGTGGGGAACTCATTGAAGTATACAAGTATACTAATGGAATGGTTTATACAAGGTTCCCGAAGAATGACTGTAAGTTTAAACAAGAACCTAAACCAGGGGCAACGGCTATAAACTAAAAAAAACTGCGCTGAAACTTGTCCACGCGACAACATTTCTTCTCGCTTCGAATCACCGACATGTGGAACAGCCTCCCTGATTGCATCGTTGGCGCTCCGAGTATGAACGCGTTCAAGAACAGACTAGATAAAGCTGTGAAAAAATATATGTTCAACCTTGAAATGCCTAGCATCATATCGAACCCGGTAGACAGTCTAGTAGCTAATTCAAACTATCGTCAGTCTTGAGTTATCCGGTCAAATGACACGATTTTAGATCTTCTGTGAACAAGTCACAAAAAGTTTAAGAATCGGCGACAGGCCACACCAGGCTTACTCCTTAGTGCCGACATCACTATGTTGGCCCAGTGGTTAAAGTTCAGAGTACCAGGATTGGCGCAGAGAGGTGCGGGTTCGATCCCAGCTCTGTGCGCCAGTTTCTGGTCAGAATCGGCAAGGAGGCCGGGCGGTTAAGCACAGCAGAATTGTAGCAGTGATTTGCGAGTTCGAGACCGCAAAATACTGTGAATGTTCTGCGATGTTAAGAATCGGCGACAGGCCTGCGGACTAATAAACGCTGAAACCGCTATTATTATTATTATTATTATTATTATTATTATTATTATTATAATTATTATTATTATCATTATTATTATTATTATTATTATTATGTATTATTATTATGTTATTTCTGTCTCTTATACACATCTAGATGTGTATAAGAGACAGATCCTATTCCGTNCACACACACACACACACACACACACACACACACACACACACACACACACACACACACACACACACACACACACACACACACACACACACACACACACACACACACACACACACACACACACACACACACACACACACACACACACACACACACACACACACACACACACACACACACACACACACACACACACACACACACACACACACACACACACACACACACACACACACACACACACACACACACACACACACACACACACACACACACACACACACACACACACACACACACACACACACACACACACACACACACACACACACACACACACACACACACACACACACACACACACACACACACACACACACACACACACACACACACACACACACACACACAAACACACACACACACGCGCACAAGTTGTTGAATCATATACAAAATTCAACAAATTGCTTTTAGTAGATCGAAATATTGTCAACTTCATCAAGTTCTGAATATTTACTTCGTGATATTTTTGCTTCAAGGTGAACCTCATTACAAAAAGTTTCTTCAGAACGGATGCTGACGAGCAAGAACGAACTTGTTTGCAGTTTGTGATTTCAATAATTGTCAGCTCGCAGTTTAACTTTTATTCAATTCAGACCCGAACTAGAAGAAATTAAATCGTTTGGAAAAGGATATAGAATTTTTAATGCGTAAAAAAACCCCAAACCGATGAATTTCAAGGGCAAAATTTAGAAATAATTCTCATAATGTTTACAGAGCCTATAATATTATAATGTCTGTTATTGGGTTTGCAATAAATGCATATTTACTACAATGATTCGCTACATTAATGTCTGCCTACATTTCATCCAAAATGCGATGTACGACAGGGGAATGATATTCAAGATGAAGCCGAAAACGTTAATTTTTTTGTCGCAGTTGTCGATTGGCCGATGGGAGCTAAAAATTGGCCAAGTCAAAAACCTGCCACTGCAGTTCTTCAGACGAGTTAAACTTGTACTCTTGACAAGTTCTTCGAAAAAACCTGAAATGTGAGGTACATTTTAGAAGGTTATTATTTTTAAACATACGGAACGGAAGAAACTGTAATGCCTCATTATTAGCAATTTGGAGGTTATTAAAAGATTTCTAGCAGCACTATGTCGAATAAAAGATATTTTGTCGTTTCTTAACGATGCCTTCATTTGAGGAGATTGTGCAATTGATGGTATTATTAGAACCTGTTCAAATAGTTGAAAAGTAAAAAGTTTAAAAAGACAAATAATATATAGGCTATATGTATAGTACGGCATCGAATTCAGTTTAACTATTAATACTCCGCTAACCCTAATCATCTTGTAAAGATAAACATGTCTCTTCTGCAAAATCTTTTAAATTAAAAAAATCATTAGCAAATCTAATAGGTCACACTCATCAACTGAGATTTTTTTACACTTAGACCATTATGAGTTACTTTTAAATGTACTTTAGATTTTTCATTCAGATATTTGGTGCAAACATTCCGACTGAAATCGAACTGCGTAATGTGTGACAGTGACGCACATTGCCATTATGTAACATATATGCACACATGTAAAGACGTTATCTCTCTAACATCTGAGACGGAGAAAAGATTACTGTGTGCAGTCTCTGCGCAACGTCTTTTCAGTAACGCAATAGGAGAAATTACAAAGAAACTATAAAAAGTTAGAATTTTCAAACTTATTCTTTTGGAAATGTTTTAGAAGTAAATTGTACAAGAAGTAAGTTTTAGAAGTAAGTTGTAAGTTGGCTGTGCCTAACAGAAAAATATTTAAATTAAAAACTATTAATGCGAAAATAATCGTAACTTTTTTAAAATCATTTACTGCAAACAGGGACACAATTCCCTACACCATATTTGAAGCGTGCTAAATTTGCTACATCATCCTAGATAATTTAAGTTAAATTTTATGAAAATTATGTAGATAATTGCCTCTCGAAAATTATGTTTCGTTGTTAAATAAATTTAGCTTAAAATTGCTTACATTAAGAATTTAATTGGTTTTCCTAAATATAATCACCCGGACCACGTGACACAGGCCACAACTGGAGGAGCGAGCCTGAAGCACTTAATGAAACCTGTTGAGAAATAGGCGAGGCCAACTGCTTCTGCTGCCTCGCCGCCTGTTAATATAATATAATATAATATAATATAATATAACATAATATAATATAATATAATATAATATAATATATTGTTATACAAAATTTATTGTCCAAGAAGTTCCTATGAAATCGGTTAGAAAATTTGCTGGTTGCGAGCACCCGGCATTCGTCCTCAATTTTGTTTGTAACGTTGTAAGGCATTAAAAAATCCGTGAACATTTCTCCCCGACAAATATTAAATAGAAGAACTTGATCATGCGATGGGATATTCCAAACAACACGATTCTATGCATCTCCCAAAGTAAAAATATGATCTATTATATAATAAACGTAGCATTTCTATAATATTAACTAGAGGACGCTAATAAATCTTACGATATAAACATTCCATCTTAATATCAATAAGATCTTTTACACTTTTAAACTCATTCGGAATTGAGTAATTTGTAAAGTCATGAATCTGTCCGAGATTGTGTGCTATGCCTCTCCAATATTTCAGTTGGTGTGCAAATCAAAAACAATTTTTAAACGTTTCAAGATCTTCAATCATAATAATGTTTAACAGCAAGTTAAGCAGTTCCATCGAATGACTGATCTCAAATAAAAGTGATAAAAAATGAACGAAAGTAAATGAAATACATTAGGCAAAGTGCTTTTAGTTTGCTTTCATTTTAAATTCATAAACAACTCATAAATAAATATACCCATGAATAATTTACTGAGCCAGCAAAAGTATTCTCTTTCAGCTAACAAAGAAGTGAAGATTTAAGTAATCTTACATTCTAGTATGAATAAAGCATCGCATGGCCCGGAATTTCCCAAATTGAACTGGTTGCGAACTTTTTCCCGAGAGCGGAATGATCTTTTGCAAAAAATGACCTCGATGTGCCAAGGACATGTGAGCTAGAATTAAATATTGGTCGTTCGAGGTATGACTTATGGCATTCCTGTGCTTCCTCAGCAGAAGTTGAAATTTGTATCGACAATTTTCTGAGAACTCTTTCCAAAGAATGATATTTTGAGAGCATTAATATTTATAAATATCTAAAATGCTCTAAAAATGCTCTAAAACTTTATTATTATTTTTAGAGCATTAATATTTGTCCTCAGATCCTGGATTGAGTTCAAATATCTGCCTGGAAAGTTTGGAAGTTGACTTAAACGGGCATAGTTCGAGGTCTATTTCGGTCTATTGCCTTCCGACCAGTTATTTTATGAGTTCAAGCCTGGCAGTGAATAAACGAAACGCTTCGATTAACATGATGCTATTGCCGTCAGAAAAAAGGAAAAGGGGAGAGAAGTTTGCATTTTATCCAATTAATGCCCAGATACTGCTTTTAAATAATTGACTGGCAGAACATCACGATACAATGGAAGGCATTTTTATATACACAAGTTAAATCGAAATCGGTCTCATTCATAGACATATACTTGTATTCATGAATAATGGTGCTTATTTTTAAATTTAGGTATAAAACAGAATGGTTGTGACAAATCAATTAAAATGAAACTCATGAAACTGTAATCTAAATAGTATGGAGATTATTAGAAAATTGTCCTTAATACAAATATCGAAACTGAAATCAGCGTTTATTTCAAAGATATCTCAACAAAAATAGCATCATTGGAAGTAAAAATAAACAGAAGATACATTGTAAAGCCGGAGTCATTAGTGATGTTATGCTTGGTCTCTTGAGGCTTGATGTTGTCCGGGCACTGGTCGTGTTCACGGCAGCAGGCGTCCACCTCCCTCAGCTCACCCAGGTCATCAAAACTGTCAGCCTCATCGCCTGGACCACACCACTTGGTACCTGCTCGTAAAAAATGTTGTGTCAACCCTTCTGTAGCATAGCAACACACCACTTGGTACCTGCACGTAAAAAATGTTGTGTCATCCCTTCTGTAGCATAGCAACACACCACTTGGTACCTGCTCGTAAAAAATGTTGTGTCAACCCTTCTGTAGCATAGCAACACACCACTTGGTACCTGCTCGTAAAAAATGTTCTGTCAACCTTTCTGTAGCATAGCAATGTTCCCGTACCTTAGTTATCAGCTACGAAGCTCGTTTCAAGAGTTATGCATACGTATCCATCGTTTTGTTCATTGTTCGTTATTATGTTTACAATAAAGCCTATACGATACTGCCGTGTTGCTATCAACCTTCAAGCAGGAAACTTCATACGTTACACCTTCCTGCATCTACTGATGATGCAATAAAAATTACGAAAATCACCTCCTTTCCAAAAATTAGTAACCTATTCAACTTTTATTCCTACCTAATAACATTTCTAAATTATGAACGGTGCGAGCTTCGTTATGGCATCCAGCTTGATTTTATAATCTTAATGAACTTATTTGTTGATTTACGGAAATGTTTTTGATGTTCTAATGTAGCTGCCGTGTTAATAAGTTCAGTGACAAAATTCGCCTTCGTCCCTTTGCGCTGCCCTATTCAGGCGGTAGTAGCTCCATTGCTGGTATTTGTCATTGCAGGTGCTGAACTGTTCATAGTCATCAGGTTTCAATCTTCCAGTCTGCCGTTTTGAAAACACTTGCTCTGATTTTAAAAGGTGAGTTATGGAATTGTTATATGCAGGTGCCATTTCGATTTTACATTATTTGTTCATTTACAAGCATTTTAAATGACTGTTTATTGAGGGCTGTGAACGGATCGCCAAGATGTTGCAGTGGCAGCAGCACCGAGATGAGCGGGCAAACTCAGTTCATTTTTCGGTGTCGCAAGTGGGCGTCGCTTGGTAGCCGTCGAGGGTGGTGCTTCCAGCATGGCCTAGGGTTAATGTTCCTAATCTAACTCTGAGTACTTAAAACCTGGGGTCATAAGGTGAGCTTAGTACTTTGGCATGCTTGGTTAATTTTACGTATTTAAAGAAGCGCTATATTTGCTAGTAGGAGATATCCATTCTCGTCCCTCCATGTTTGAGCCTCTGTACCTTCAAGCAACTATCAGATGCCGCAGTGAGCAGCACTTAGCCCAAGAGATATCATAGCGATCCCTTCTTCTTCTAAACTTCATGCACGCGATGGGGCAGTGTACCAGTTTTTGAAGGTAGAAGGGACACAAAAAACTTGTCGGTCAACACTGCGCATTGGACCAGGTCACGCTTTACAGTGATGCCCATGTAACAAGTCAGAAAAACTCGTCGCATTTTAAATGCACGTATGTGGCCTTCGTCAACTGCAGCCTTTGTTAGCTCGACCTTCCTTGCCACAGCCTCATATGATTTTGCTCTGATAATTTTTGAAATTTATTCCAAGAACATCGAATAAAAAAATCTAATTTTATGCAATGTTTATCGTCATTAATACTCGATGCTTTTGTCGTGTAATTTATTTAATGAAGTGTGCATGTTTGTGAAGAGTCATACATTTAAACCAAGAAGATACAAGTGCAACCTTGAGATTTTATTAGTTTTTTATATGTAAATCTTTCTAAATCTGAAATATATATATTTATTGCAGCTGACTATTGTAGCATATGCATTACGGAACGTTTGTATAAATCTAAGATATATTGAAACCACAAACAATCCATGCTGATTCAAGAGCTTAATTTCAATTCTAATGTCAGTGAAAAAATTACCGAAAAAAAATTTTATTATTCATATATGAAAGTCAGCTCGCTGTGCCACGAAAATCAGACGAGGTGCATGAAAAATAATCCAGTTTTTGCTCAAATTGAAATTATTTTGGCTGCTTAAGTCCTCAATTTATAAGGAAAATATTATAGAACTTGTGTCTGCATATGTTGAAATCGGGCAATGCAAAGCAATTAAGTGTCTACGATATAATGTTTAACATAGTTTAAGATTTATAATGAATCTATAATATAGTGTTTGAAAATATAGTTGCTTTAATCGGTAATTACATTTTTAGTTGTAAAATAGTGATGCAATCCAAACTGGGATAGGACTAGAAAAAGTAACATTGTTTTGATTGAATATTTGCTAGAAAATCAATGATAGAAAATTTCTTATTTTCAGAACGAAGATTAAACGGTGAATTTTTCTTTAATAAGGATCAAAGCGATACATTTAAAATTGAAATTACTTTACTCATTTAAATATCAAAGCAGAAAAAGCGCAAGGTCAATCATCTTATTCTGATTGAAAAGTTTCGGAGCTTTCATTTTATTTACCTGGCTTTTAATTTTCCGTTAATTCGCCATTTAATCAAAATCTAATTAAAGTAAATTAACAATAGTTTAAGAAGCATGATATATGGAAACACAATTTAATGAAGAGATTATCAATACCTGGCAAGACCAAGAACACAGGCTCTTGTAACATGCAGTCAGCGAATCGAGTGTGACTGTGCCCACACAGCGATTTACTTAATTCGTATCGGTGCTACGTTCGCTTTGAGCTTGTGCTGTTGAAAAAATGCGCGGCTATTTGGACAATAAGACCAGTTTTTCTAAGCGCAATTGAACTGACCTGGAAACATTAGACGGGGTCGATTGGGCCGCTGCAACCCCAGTGCCCTCGCATCCCTTCTCTTGCAAGCAGCGATGACGAAGGAGAGTTGCTCAGACTGCAGCACGTAGGGAGGCGTTGCGGCTCGAGATAATTCTTTCAGGGTCACCTCCACCAAATGCCTGACGAAAAAACATATACCCTCTTATTAAGTACGATTTAGTGACTACTGGAGCTGTAGGTACAGGTCTGGTACTTCATTATGGTTGTAAGTCAGTGTATAATATTGGTATGATTGAGTAGAAGTTGTTCTTCAATGAAAATTTGGGCAATGGCCTACACCAGCTGAGGAATATCGCTTGACTATTTGAAAAAAAAACGAGAAAATCCTAAACAAAAAGCATTGATATAACATATAACAGGCAGTGGCAATGCACGCTGTACACATTAGGAAAGTTTCATTGAATAGTGACTCACTGGGCATTAGTGTTTTAAAATTTAGTGCTCCCTGTAATGATATTTGTCATCATTATTATTCTTCAGAGCTATTCGAAAGTATTAATAAAATATGGGGGATGGAACCACACAAGCGTGGATGTATTTTTCACATTCCACTCTAAGTGTGTGTGCTTGATTATTTTAGTTAATTTTTTATTAAACCGCAAGATGCAATATATCATCTGGAGAAAAACATGTTCCATGCTTCTCGCTCAGCAAGGTACCAGTTTTTGTTCACAACGGAGGCAGTTATGATAGCGCGCGGGCTCAATTTGTTCTCATTATAAGAGTTGCCTTACCTTGAGGCATTGCGAAATTCAAGCACGATCAGAAAAAGATTGTCCAGCAAAAATAAACTGGTTTACTGGCTGACTGGTGACCGACTTTTTACTTGAACTGAAGGAAGTTTAGATTTTATGCGAATGAAAAGCAAAAAAAATCATTCTTAGTAATAATTACCAAAATGAATTATTAAGATTAAATTTATTAATAAGGTTGTTTTCACTTACAATACCCTTGATATAAAATTCTTAACAAGACTACAAATTTCACGGATTTTTTATCCCATATAGAAATGTTTGTTCACTTCCATGTGTATAAAAAATAATTACTAATCTCTCTAAAGATCGGAGAGATGAACTAATAAGCGAGCACGATGAAATTCTATTTTTTACATAGACTGCAGCACGGATGGTTTTCACTGAATAAATGAATTAATCGAATTTGAGGGATTAATTAAAATCGAACGAATGACTGGCAGGAGGCCGGAGGCTGAGTCAGCCTTTCCTAGAGACTAATTTGCTTTGAAGAGCTCCTCTGCTTTCAACAGAAGGAAAGACTTGGAAAGTATATCGAGAAAATGAAGAAGAGAATGAACCGACTTCAAAAAATCTGTAATGTCGCAGCAGTTCACACAGATTCTTAAGACTTGAAGTAATTGGAGTAAAACAAATGATTTGTGGAGCCTAAATGACAGGAACGTTTCACGGATATAATGCTTTGCAAATTCAAATAAATGGTTTCTAATTTCAATTATTGAAAAAAATTTCACTCAAATAATCCAGCAATGGTGAGAATGATCACTTTGATAATAAAAAAAATCAAGGTAAGACTGCGCAATGTTGCAAGGAGCAAGAAAGGACGACCAAAAGCTCGCTGGAAAATGACAAAATAACAATAACCTTGGAAAGCTCAAGATGGATGGCCGAATGGCTCAAATCACAGAGATAGGAGCAGCGAGCTGTGAAAATTCTGGTTGAAATAGACATGATGATACTGTTGAAGCATCGGCAACAGGCCAATATAGCAAGTTATTGTTACTGTGGAGAAAACCTGATATGGAGCCGTAATCAAGATCCATGGTTCTGCACAAAATCTGAACCATAACAGAAACAATATTCATGTTGTCAGAATGGTGGAAATTGTGACGTGTAGCCTCATGATTCAAATCATTCGGCGTCTTTTGCAAGCATTACGAGTGCAATATCCAGACATAAACAGATATTCCCATGGAATCGAGACCGAATTCATTCAGGCAAATTTACAAATAACATTCTAAGTTTGAGGCTCATCCGTCATGTGCCAGTTTTTGCGTTTCTCGCTTCGTCAGTTTCAAAGTTTCCTTGACGCAACTTTGAGTTCCAGTTTAGGGTCGATCGAAGCCGAAGCTGACAATGAAATTCATCTATAGAGTTGCAAGTCGTGAACGGTTGGATGCACACACGTTAGTCGGTAAAACTCGTACCTGATAAATCACTAACTTCGGTAGCGCCACAAAGGAAAATCGATGTTGGGAGGAAAGCAAATCACAAATCTTCCAGCCGTGACCGTAAAACAGCTGCCTACAAACTGAACACGGAGTTGCGATGGAAAAACAAGTCGGAAGTTTTACGGGAACAGGAAAAAACATCTTCCAATATCAAGGCGGAAGCCATGACGTCTGTCAATGTGAGACACGATTTAAAATAACTCGCCGACAAATTTGGTACAGGTAGACGAGCTGCACTAATCAAAATGGTAGGGCAAATTTTGGTATGTAATTAAAAAATGACGCCATATCATTTTTCTTCTACTGCGTCTCATTCAACTCTGGCTGAACACCTAGAGACAATCAATTGCAGCTCGCACAAACAAATATATTAATATTACATTCCGTATTTGATCATACGTAATTTTCATTCAGGCAAACAGCAATCCGAATAGGTCCTACTTTATTGCATGCAAAATCTACTGCATTTTTTATAAGTAGGTACTGCAAAATTTAAAGGGATATATATGTTGTTCTGTGGATTTTTAACACCATTATTGTAACACAGCCATTGAAATTTCTTGTCCATTGAACACATTGACCTGTCTGCAATCATCTGACATCGTGAGGTTGCGGCGTCGAGAAAATGACTCTGCGTTCTGCAATGTCAGTGAAGCATGCGCCGTCTTGTTCATTTAACTTGCAGTTATTGAGAGCCGGAGGCATATCAACGGTCGCTGCTAAAATCAGAGTCGCGGCCATGTACAGCAGTTTGCTGATAACGGAAGAGAGGGCGAGGTGCTGAAGCATGTTACTCCTAGCGTCATCCGAAGATTGGTCTGCGGAAGAAAAATACCTTTTTTGGGGCATGAATGTTTCAGTATTACAGGTGAGATTAATGAAGTAAGAGCCTCATTATGCCTCTGAATATACCCTACCTTTGGCCGGTTAAAAATGAGCAGAATATCTTCGCGAACTTGTAAAAGTATAACAGACATAAACTTATATTATAAAAGTTTCATCAAACTTGTCTACCAATCCAAAAAGTTTTCTTTAGAATGTGTAAGCTATTTTAGCAATTAAACTTATTTAAACATGCATTTCAGAAATTAAAATACTTAATTTTGTGGTGGATTTCGTTCTATGTTTATCAAAACATGAAAACTTTAATTTTTTTAACTTATTTAGTGGAGGAATGGGACAAGGAACGTATGTAACTTTTTCTGACATTTTATTAATTTATTTATGGAGAACTTCTCCGTAATAACGTGTAGAATTTTGGATGAACAAAGGAAAATGCGGCGGATTAAGCAACCGGGTGGCATGCAGGACTCAACGCACCGTTAAAAATATTTTAGGGACAAAGAACACTATTTTAACTTGGTGGCTTTTTATTAATACAAACCTGTCTACATAGTATACACATTTCTCTGTGAAATTATTCAGCTTACAGAAAAATATTCAATTTAGCAACGAGAAAATTTACTTAGTTTCAATTCTGTTATCAGTTGGAACTATTTAAGTACTGCAACAATTTTTATAAATTTTGAACACTGCTCTCATGATAGTTTTCCACGTAATGCGTGCCCTCGTATTTCAAATTAAATAGACAACAGTGATGGATATAAATGATTATGCTAGGTTCATGCGTCTTCGGAAATTTATTTATCTATAGAGCAAATCAAATGAGTTATCTCTCATATACTTTAATATTGTGACTCACGGAGGATTATTTAAAAATGTCAATAAATCTGGTGTAAGCTAACCGCCATGAATCTGCTAGGATTACTTACATCAGTTACTCATTCCTGGAATTTTTTGAGTTTGTAATATTCCCTAACTTTTATCCCAGTGCCTAAAAACGTAAAAGAACGGACATTTATTGTACCAATATGCAAATTTTATTTGACATTGTTTTAAATTCAATCGAACATCCATTTTAACATCTGTCAGCGTATAAAAACGGAAATTTGTCAGCGTAAAAAACGGAAATTACAATTTTAGAATAATATCCACATGTTACGTACTTTTACATAATATTCATAACTGCAATCTATTTTGCGTGATGACACAGAATCAATAGATATATAACAATTGAAACAATTCATTAAAATCATTTACCAGAAAGAACATAAGGACTGAAAACGGATAACAATTCGTTTACCAACTAAAGCCGAAAATGGTCGGCTCAAAGGTCTGCGGTATTTAAAAGTAACATTTCAATTACTCGGATGTCATTGCTGTCGATAGATATAGTTATTAATTCTTTCCTCTTTACTTACAATTAATGTAAGTAAAATGCTCTAAAAACGCTTAAAAAAGTTCCTTAGCTCGTATCGTTTTAGAACTATTTCCGTCACAACACAAGATGCATTTTTATTTTTTAAGGTCATCATTACGATGGTAAATTCTATGTAAATGTTTGAAATTGTGATACAGTGGGCCTCTTAATGCTAAAAAATGTATACGAACACTAACAAATGTATCAATAATCGCTGTCCTCGCTTAATTTCCATAAGCACGCATTAGCTTTATTAATATGCTTATAATTCGGTGTAGTTTGTGGAGTGATGCTCAAATATAGGATTTTCGAATAGATAAAATAGACACTTCAATTGATGTGAAGGAGATAACAACTTCATTTTTATTTTGTAATTCATTCATTGTTTCATCTGCATGAAGCATACAAATGAACCAATGAAGTGGTCTCTCAAATGCATCTGCACGTAGTTTTATGAGATAATTCTTCTTACTTATATATAAATTCGAGCCAATAGCGTCATCATAACCAATTGTAACCAACGAATTCACGACGAACCTTTTTTAAATAAATCCTGAATGTCCGCTAAGAAAATTTAAAGTTCCTTGCGTAAAATGTCTCAGGTATTTAAATTCCGTTTCCGTAATTAGACAAATATGTTCGTAGAGCTTTTAGCGCATTTTCTCATTTATGGAAAAAAGGCGCTATTGTGCTCGTCATGTTCGTCCGTCCATCCGTCCGTGCCTTCACATAACGGACAGACGAGAAAATGCGCTCTCTGTCACTCACTGCAGTGAGTACTGAGTTATATTTTTTCTGATGATATTTATCACCACATTTTTCATTTATTAGCGTTAGATCTCTTCTAATAGCAAATAAATGCTGGATAAGTCAGAGACACTTATGATTTTCAACGGAGTGATCGGATAATTAATTCTTAATCAGTTCATAATATTGGCATCTGGTCAATTATTATAATGTCGGAAAATATTTCGTTCACTAATCCAAAATATCTCCTTGCAATTAAATGGAAATTAGAGCTTTACAACAATGGAAAATTCCAACTTGATCGCAAGATTCCGCAAAATATCATGAAGTTTTACCTTTTTTTCTAGAGAATTACATATTTCTACTGAAACATCAGATTCAAAGCTAAGCTTCTTCATCGACGTTTTAGCCGGCAGAAATTCGAAATCAAAATTTGCATTGCTCACATCAATCAATTATATATTATCTCATACAATTATATCTTTAGAAATTTGAAAGCAAAGACAATTTACAAAAATTCACCATATTTTATAGAAAACATTTCAGAGCCCAGCTCCACCATCAGCAATTCGATTATTCTAGATTAAAGAAACACGTTTTATATTCTGTTTTGTAGCGCTGTGTTTTATTTGCGAATTCAGCTTCTAACTTCTGCTTTAAATTTCTAGTGAACTAACAACTGATTGTTTCCGTATCCAGAATTTTTGAACTGAACATTAAATTACGAAAATTCATAATTATTTGATATATCTCAATTTTTGGAAACTCATATCAATGGCATAGCCTCAGAAACTTTCCCTGTCAACCTGAAATTTTGTGCACCTAATTTTTCCACCGAGTAGCGGCTTTCCTGAAATTCAAAAATTTTGGTTTTCGGGTCACCTTATTGTCCTTATCAGCTGTCATTGTGGTGCCGGTATAAGGCAGCAGCTCTGCGGTATAATTCACTCAAATCTTTTGCACTACGTGTGCTTCGATCACTTAACTTACGTACAGCATGCTGGCCACATGATCTCAGCCAGCCATCTTTGCGTTGCTTTCGAATATTTCTGTCCCGGTAACTAAAGTTTATGAAAAAACACTAAATTAAGACCAGGACTGTTGAAAATATCTACCTAAATATTACACGTAAAACGTGGAAGCACTTGAAGGTAAATAAAACATGGCAAGTTATTCTTACAATGAGGGAATCGAAGCCGATTAATCAATAGGCAATAGCGAGGGCGGAGCCGTTAATTGGAATGGGCAGTGATGGAATGGGTACAATTTAAATCGTAACATGAAGTCAATAAAAAAGGTATAATTGAATAAAAATCAAGGAAAAATAATAAAATACGTTATGCTTTATGTTATCGCAGAAGTAAATCGTTTGAAAAGTACGTACAAAGCCGATAATTTACCCATTGAAACACAGAATTAAAAATGCATAAAAAGGGACGTAATAAAAGTATAAAAAAATGTTCATGAATGAATGATTTTACTAATGGATATTTATACGAGGTATGTGTCGTATAGCAGGGTGCCATAATTAAGCACCTACTCTAGTGCCATAAGCACCTACTAGATGTCTTTAAAACCAAGGTTATGGTATTATAATAACTAGACTAGTAATTGGCAGTGAAGAAATAAGTCATGCTGATTATGGGGCCGCCGCGCTATAGGTCGTGGTGACGCGCAAATAAATAAAATCATAATAGTGAACAAAATAGCAATATTTAAACAACAACGACTTGTGAACGAGTTGATTAATGCAAATTAACCATGGAATACTGTGAAATGAAATTCTGAATTATTTTAATTATAATTTAATTAAATTTCTGAATAATTATAATAATAATTTTTAAAAATAAATTGAAACAAGATAAAATTTAAATGAGCCGAGCGCTGTTACGATTCAGGTATTTTACCAATTAAGCATTTTCGAAATCTACAGACGACTGCAAGATAACATAAACACGATAAAGGGAAAAACGATAACAGAAGATAATGACGTACATATATGTACATGGTAATAATATAATTACAAAAGAAGTATCTACATTAGTACTTTGAAAATGAACTTTTCATGAGGATTTTAAAATGATTTGCATTTATGAATTCGTTCTTGACCTGAGGAGAAACAAATAATATTAGAAGTTATTTGATTATTTTGACTCGCGAATTTGATCTGTGAAATTTCAGAATGGACACGAAAATTTCGAAGGGCATTTCAGGCCTGCTTCTCTACTGACAGCGAAGCGTCGTTCACATTTTCCGTTCTTGACCTCAACATTTACGAAAAAATTTGCTGAAGTATGACATTGCTGCACTAATTTTATTCGAAATAAAATTAGATAATTGGGAAATTATCTAATCTAATCTCAATCAATACTGTCTCATTGCGGTTTAAAACTTAAGATTATTTACAACAAACAGAAATATTTATATCAGGCGAATATTAAACGTATCATGGAGTCTAATATTAGTAAATTTGGTAGATGACATGACATAAAGTTAAAGTAGTCCATTTATTTAACCTCACAAGCTGTTATCGAGCTCTGAACTCACATCACGAGGTTCTGCTTATGTAGCATCCATTGATGTTACTTCGGGAGTTGCGTCCAAAGCCTTCAGCGTTTCTTCTATTTCATCTTGCGACTCGTCCAAATCTTCTTTTAATTCTTCTTGCGATTCATCCAATGCTTCTTCTGATTCTCCTGAAGCTTCTTGAGATAGGTCCAGAGTTTCATGATCAGCTGCAGTTTGCGATGATAGTTTCCTGACCGGAGATGGCAGAGCTCTCAACGCCTTCGTCACGCCCTCGATGACAGCCGCAACTTCTCGACCCTCGGCTGGGAAGTCGAAATTTTCTTTGCTAGATCCTCGACCATGATCTGTGTCTTCGGTTTCCATGTCGTCTTCATCAGATTCAAAAACTGCCTGAAGAAGTTGATTAAAATGAATTAATTGCATCTTACAACGAGTACAACAAAAATTGCATTAACAAATTAAGGCTAAGAATAGCTAATCTGATGACGTAAGGCCACCAAATACACAATAGAGTGGTAAACATATTTCCTCACCATAGCAGTGACTTGTGCCCTTCGGATCCTCTGCAGGTGCATCATAACATAGCGTCGTTTGTCTGTGAGTGTGCAGTAAGGGCACGTGCATTGCTCAAACGGGCAAATAGAGTGGCCTCGTTTTTTGGGAAACTGGTTGTGGTTCCGACACTTGTCACAAACCTGTTCGAAGGTAAGACTTGATGAGATTGTTTCTAAACGAAATAATACATATTTATATAGATTTTACATTACTTTTTGTATTATAGTAGGATTAGTATAGTAGTTGAAATTATCTATGACCAAATGATGCAGAATGAAATCACGAAATCACCTGACGTAACTTAGCCAAGTGGCCAAGTTTTGCTTTGTTGAGTTCTTTTGCCTGATGTCTCCATAGCGCCTGTTGGTGTTTCATAACAATCCTCGCTATCCTCGTAAGGCGACACAACAAACACTGACACTTAGTATTAGGGCATTGGTGGCCTGGCTTCGGCATCGTGAAGCCGTGGTTTTGGCAAAACGTGCAGCTTTGCGTCCGCTTTCGTTTGGTTCGCTGCCCGGAGATGCGAGACGGAGAAGTTGGGACAAGCGCGGGTTTGGAACCAGCCTCTTCTATAAGCGGCGGTGCAGGTGCAGAGCACGATTTGCTGCCTCCATTACTCTGAAAACGAAACAAAGACTTAAGGCTCGTGTCAGAGTGAGGCGAAGTCTGAGAGCGAGGTATTCGCGACCATCGTGTGAAATCCTCGATCTGCCCTAAGCTCGGCTAGGCGCTATACCCTCGAGCTTGTAGTCTTTGTAATATGATATCCTAACCAGCTCTTATTTTGCGGCAACTGGCGGCTCTCAGGTGGCCGAAAAATGGCCAGCGATCGGCTATAACTAATTGGACTAGGCCGACCACTGGCCGCATATTATTCCACTTTCCCTCAATTCATAGTTGTGTTACGAAAGAGTCAACTTTTTAACATGCCCTATTCCACTAGTCCACGGCGCGACAAACGCGTGATCTACGTATTCATCGAAGTGCAAGACGGACTTCATGTAGCGGAATTGACGTATTGCCTCCCTCCAAATAATTTCTTGACTTATAAATAATCCCTTAAAAGAATTCTTGATAAAATCTGATCAAATTTAGCTCATTTAGCCTATTTCTTATTATTTGCAAAATTTCTTTTGCAAATACATTTTCGCCTGCTGCATTTTCGCCTGCTGCAGCTTCCAGCTCAAAAGTGTTCATCTGTGTTGTGCTCTACCTTATTCAAGAATCATATTGTTCTTCATGTAACATCTAACTTGTTAAATTACAATATATTTTGATTAACGATTAACCTCATTTCGATCCGCGTTCATCGTCGACAAATCATCGATATCACCATTCGTTTGATCTTCGGCTCTTCTTGTCATTTGATCGTTGTTTTTCAAACTTCTTTCGGTTGAAGCTTGTGGATTATTTTCAGTTTCCTGCCAGCTTCTCCCAGCACCTTGACTTCGGTAGTTGCTTGCATTTCCCGTCGTTTTTGTTCGAAGATTCTGTGAACTGCTGCTCACATCTGACGTGGATCCCACGCCGCATCCGCTCTGTGAATATTCCTTACTTTGG
>NW_025934009.1:53986-88734 GCF_000764305.2 Hyalella azteca | reverse complement strand
TGAGAAATATATTAAATGCAAGAATTTCAATCTAAATGTGTCGGCAAGATCTTCTGAAGGCGAAAATTTTGCCGATAATGCGTCGCCGTAGGTCTTTAAATCTTTGTTCACTCTCTGCACAGTGGCGTTGCCATAGGTCTTTAAATCTTCGTTCACTCTCTGCACAGTGGATTACTGTCTATTTAGATTGATCGACACATTATTTTGTTGCAGAATGGCAGCCGATAATCAATATACATAGAAAATAAAATGTATGTTTTGAAAGCAAGAATATTAATATATTTTAACTATTGCGACTGAATTTAAGGCTTTCGACCCTTTTAACACGTGCAAAATTCTTTAAGTGTTGTCTACCTTATTGTCCTTTGTTTATAGTACGTTACATCTATAGTCCACGACTGGCGCGTATTAATTCATGTAACAGGAACTGTGTTGACTGCTAAGCGCTGTTCTTACTCCGATCTCCAGTTTCTCCTCGAGTGGATTACTGATAAATGATAACTGACTAAGCTAGTCGTCATTTTATGAGCATAGTAACTTTACTAACTTAGTAAGTAATATTTATTCGTAAATTGTAATCATTTCTGAATAGTTGCATGATGCATCCAGTAATCTACTTTCATATCTCCTGTAAATGGCTCCAATCTCCATCGCATAAGTCTCGTAGCAGTTCTCCCTTTCTTGGCTTAAGTTGGCTATAACTGTTGACTGATTTCTGCTTTCAGTGCACCATTCTGAAAAAAAATTAGATTAGGATCAGTTTGTTAATGAAAAACCTAGAAACCGAGTGGGAAGCAAAAAACCTGGATCTAGGTTTTTTCTGCTTTGGAGCGCCACTGTGCCTGCGGAGTGCCTGCTGGAGTCTGCTGGGGCTAAATGCCCAAGGATTTGCTAAAAAACCACCATGTGCAGGAAGTCTCTAACAAATTTGTGCATTCTACCAGTCAGTCCCAGGTTCTCCAGTTTTTGGAGAAGACCTCCATGCCACACTGAGTCAAAAGCCTTAGTGAAATCCAAGAAGACGGCAACAGTTGAGTTCTCAAGGATGAGTCCAAGTCTAATATCCGACCATAGTGACAGAGCAGAGAATTTTTTAGACTCTCCCTCAAGTTCATTTTTGAGTCCTATAAGTAGACCAGTAAAGTATCATGGATATCAGCATTATCATACTTAAGAAATTGGTTTAAATCTTGAGTTATTGAGGAAATTAAAAATGAACTGATTCCAAAAAAGCTCTGGTTTGCCACTATGTATCCGACTCCAGTCGGGTGAGACCGTGAGGGCATCAAGGGTGGAGTGACGTGTTTGAAAGCCGCTCTGGTTGGGGTCAATGAGTGATAAATGCTCAAGATGGCATCTGAGGCGATGGCTTACCATTTTCTCAAAGAGTTTGCATAAGCTATTTGTGAGTGCTATGGGCCGGTATGATGATGGATTTGTGGGTGGTTTGTTGGGTTTTAGAAAAGGGAGTATGTGTGCTGCATGCCACTGGTGAGGTACTCCTGTTGTCCAGATGTAGTTGTAGAAGGCAAGTAGGCATGTTTGTTGTTCATGTGGTAAGTGTATTAAGAAAGCAGCTGGTATGGTGTCTGGGCCTGGAGGCTGGGGCTGATGAGCGTGTAGTGTTTATTGCTCGTTTTAGGTCTATTAACTTGAAGTCACTGTTGTACCAGGGTATGGTATTTGGTAACGGAATCCACCAGGCAGTATGCCAGGCAGCCAGAGTCCAGGGTTGCCAGATGAAGGCAAGAGAAAAAGGCAAATTTGGCTCACAAAAAAAGCCCCATTTGAAATTAATACGAAATTTTTAGATTTAAGGTAGTTCTAACAATTTGTCATGCATGCATTTACTCTTAAGGCTTTCACACAGCAAAAAATACACCAATTTCACCACGTGTATGAGCTGAATTACCGTCAATGCTACATAAGCCGCCACGCGCCGACCGTAAATAAACCTTATAATACATGATATTTAGGATTTGATTGCCACCTAACAACTATGAAGCTTTTCGTTCGCGTTAGAGAGTTTAAGCTCAGTTTTGCTAACAGATTAGATAGTGAAGTGACAGGCGACATATGTGATGTGGCGAAGTTTTTGGAATGGTTGAACTAATATAAAGTTGACACACGGAGATGACGATTTTTCGCCATTCTGCGCATCTCTGGAGTGACGTCACTGTGGTCACAAAATGTAAATAGTATAGATCAACACATTGTTTTTATGTCATCTTTGAAAGCATTTAAAAAAAAATTACATCATCAAAATGGCCCCAAAAAATTATTTACTGCATGCAAGTGATGCAACTAGTCTTATTTAAGCAGAACCGGTGTTACAAATCAGCTGACGCCGCGAGGTGACGTCACAAGATCCAAGGTGACTTCACAGTTGGAATAACAAATGACATTCGCAAGGCGTAGCTGCACTAGGGAAAACATTGTATTATTTTAACCATGAAAAATATCTACCTAATTAAAATAGCCCAAAAAATATTCACTGCAACTAGTCTTATTTTAGGCAAAAAAGGTGTTATAAATCAGTATGAATCACTCTGAGACGTCACAACGACCAAGGTGACGTCAAAATTGGAATTACAAATGATATCCGCAAGACGCAGCTGCGCGTGGGTCAACCTTGTCTTAGTTCAACCATGTTTTTTTTGCATTGATGGTAGAATATTTATACACGGAAGATGAAAATAAATTTAAACTCATTTCTACGGTATAAAGATGATGTAGTCCCTGCAAGTTGCAAGAGTAATGTGGCGAATTTTTTGGTATTGACGGTGGAATATTATTTATACGCGGAAATGAAAATAAATTTCAACTCATTTCTGCGGTATAAAGATGATGTGGTCCTTGCAAGACTAAGGTAAATATTAAAATTCAATCCTATAAATTTATCACAACTTTTGAATGCACAAAAAAATATATATTGCCTATCGTAACTTGGAGAGGAGTAATTATTGTATTTATTCAAAATGAAATTTTGTAGTGACTCACACTAGAAGGCTGAATGTATCGAGAAACAGTGCTGTAACCTCAAAAATTAGTGGTTAATTTACTACTATTTAGAAGTGAAAACTATACTCGATTATACGCGCTGTCAGCTCTGCCATCCATGGATATTAATATGAGTCGGCAACTGGATAGCCCTATAGTCTTATCATGGTTCAACCAAAGTGTTGCCCGGATTAGGCGGCACTCGCCAGTGTTGCCACCTAAACGGAAGTGTTGACACAGTTACTTCTCGAAATTTGAGTGTACTCGTCTTGGACAAACCTGAATTATAATTGAAGAACAAAATTATTACAATAAATTCGAAAATTACATTTACCTAAAAAGGCCAAAAAAGTCCAAATTAATTTTGTCAGGCCAAGGCCTTTCAAAAAAGGCAACATTTGCGAAATTTGGCCTTAAAAAGGCCCATCTGGCAACACTGTGCCAGGCCCTACGGTAGTGCTTCGCGATTTTGGCTTTCCAGTCTCTTGTGCCTAAGGCAAGGTTGGCAGTGGTGGCCGAGTTTAGAGTTGCATGTGCAAGAGCGTCTGCTGCTACGTTGCCCGGAATGCAGCGGCCATGAGAAGCTCATATTCGCGGATGGAGCTTTTTGTTCGCATGTGACGTCGCTGATCTCAATGACGTCACGGGCATTAACCAATCAGCAAAATAGTTCAAACCAGTCAACCAATCCGTCATGGGAATGACGGGTTTGTTTACATTTCTCGATCTCAGTGACACAACAAGAAAGCCGAACTGAAAGGCGGAACTTCTCGTGGTCAACCTTATACCATAGGGTGGATAGCTAGAGGTGGGTCACCTGCCGAAGACCAACAATGCCCTGGATATAATGGACCATCATGATTCCTGCCTTCCGGAATGTAGCTTTCAACACTTCAAGCCGTCCGTATCTAGGCCGTGGGTCGAACTAGCCCTCGGTCAAACGGCCACTTGTCAAAGTACGATAAATTTTGGAACAGAACTATGCTATCTGAAACCTAACCTCAGATGCGGTGAACGTAAAATTACGTAACTTAATGATGCCTGGAAGTCATATTCGATCCGCGGCCTGGTGGTGCCCGGCAGCCTCGGCAGGTGCCAGGTGGACCGTGGTGGTCAAGGCCGGAAGAGGACAAAGCCGAGTGGTGCACGGCTGAGTGGTGTAGGTCCGGAGAGATCCAAGACGTTCGATTCAGGGCTTATTGGTGCACAAAATTGGTGGTGCACGGCTGTGCTCCTGTAGCGGATCTCGCTACATAGCACTAATATTATGCATAACATATCTCTAATTCTTATATTTTTCATACTAACATAATATAACTAATTTTTATGTTTCTTATACTAACATTAATATTAACACTTACAATACACATTAAAGTCGTACATTATAAATCATATTAAATAATTATAACATAATCACGAGAGTTTCGGAGAAAGCAGCTCAGTCGATGGCAACAGCGGTAGCCCTTTTTCACTGGTTCTTTCATAGCCTCTCAAAATTCCAACGCTCTGTTTGCCTCCTGACTTTGAGTCGTCAACATCTCACGTAAGCTCCCTAACTTAGAAACTCGATTATGCCGTAGAACAGCTCTCATTCAATGTGTTAAGTATAAGAGTAAAGTTAGTTCAGAAGTCAGAGTCATTGCAAGGTTAATGAATTAAATTAACGTATTAAATTAGCGTGTTTTCATGCCATAAATACAGCTCACGTGGCTTTAGCTCATTTGTGAGGTGGTGTCGTAAAATGTGAATAGCGTATTAACAAAGGCCTTATTTTTCGCAGCTCTACATGATCTGTTTCCTGCAACGCATAAAATCAAGATCACGCGAAATCTCCCGCCTGACGTCATCTCACTCAGCAAATCTAATTATCCCGGCCAGCATCTGGGTCAGCCTCGAGTCTTCGACATCGGCGTCACACTCTTGACTTCCCGCCAACTCGAAGGCCGCCATCTTGCCACGCCTCAAGCCAACTCAGTCTACCGACGCTCATCCGTGAATATTCAGTGAACTTTGCTGTGAAGTGTGATATACCCAATTAACTCTCATTCTGATAGTCAGTGAATTCTGATATACTCAATTTACTCTCATTCTGATAGTCAGTGAATTCTGATATACTCAATTTACTCTCATTCTGATAGTCAGTGAATTCTCGCTGTGAACTTAATTAGTCAACTAACTCAGTGAATTCTCGCTGTGAACTTAATTAGTCAACCAACTCAGTGAATTCTCGCCGTGTACCTATTACGTTGACTAACATCAGGTGAACTCAGTTAGAGAACTTTCACTAGAGACACTCTGTGAGCTATAGGCACAACGAGCACGTCCAGTAAAGTATATAGTGTGTGAGCTTTCTACGCGCACGCTCAGTTAACTTCGTCAACCTCACAACGTGCGTCGAATAACCTCCCCAACGTCTCGTCACTCAACCACGTGTATATCAACGCAACAACCCAACAACCGTGGCCCGTGGACCCGCATCAACCTCCTGCATCAAGACGAGCAGGTCACGTGAGCTGAGCTAATAAATAACCTAACCGTTTATTGTGTGTTCATTTCTCCCAACAAAATTCGTCCTGCCGATCTCTATGTTTCTATCCGTGCCTTAGTGAATAATTCAAGTTAACTAGCTAGGCCATTCAATTCCCTGATTGGAGTTTACAAGTTAATGTGGAGTGGTAAACGAAAACCCCCATACTCCCACTCCCCTAAAGGTCAGCATAGCCCGGCAAGTCCATAGTGCGATTCATATTACAGGGTGGAGCGCGGTAATTTGCTTATTTGCACTGCATGTTGTGGCGGCATTGACGGTCGTAGACAGAGGAGAGTGGGCGTGGCTTGCAGTGGATGGCGGGAAATTTGTATTCGTCTGGCTCTCAGTTGCCATCATGCAGTGGACACGTGAGGAGAGGTCATTTTGTGTGGAAGCGTATTTTTCAAATGCCCACTCGATAATTGCAGCGCAGCGTGCTTTTCGTTCACGATTCGCTGTTCCTTCACGCGGACGTGTTCCTGGGCGGCAATCAATTGTAAATTGGGTGAATGCATTCAGAACAGCAGGGAATGTGTCATGTCTACGAAGGGGACCTGAGAGAAGGATTACAACACCACAAAACATCGAGAGAGTTAGAGCAGCAGTACTGCAATCTCCGAAACGCTCTGCTCGGAAGCAATCATTTGCTCATGGCATTTCAAGACGTTCTCTCCACCGGATTCTTCATGATGAACTTAATTTTCACCCGTATAAAATGTGCGTGGTCCAACAATTGTCAGCACGGGACTATTTGACACGGCGGACCTCTTGTGAAGACATTTTAGCAACTATACCCTGCGACGCAAATGTGTTTTTTTTTCGATGAGGCATATTTTCACCACAGCGGGTGTGTAAACAAACAAAATATGCGTTACTGGAGTGAAACAAACCCCAGAGAAACAAACAAACCCCAGAGAAGTTCACGAGAGACCTCTGCATTCGGACCGCGTCACTGTGTGGTGCGCAATATCGCGAGTATAGGCCTCATTGGGCCTTACTTTTTTCATGATAACGGTCGTGTCATAACTGTGAACTCCGAACGGTACTTGTCTATGATGCAGGATTATTTTCAGCCAGCTCTTGAGGCAATGCAATTAGAGGATACATGGTTCCAACAGGATGGTGCCACTGCACACACAGCAAGGGTTACCATGAATTGTTTGAGGCAAATGTTGCCTAGACGGCTTATCTCTTTGAGGGGTGATGTGATCTGGCCAGCACGCTCACCAGATTTAGCCCCCATGAGATTTTTTTCTTTGGGGTTACCTGAAGTCTAAGGTGTATATCAACCGCCCCAACACCTTGGAAGACCTAAGGAACAATATTAAAGCTGAAATTGGCAGAATACAAGTGGGCGTGCTTGTTAGAGTTCATGAAAACATCAGAAAACGCATGCAGCAGTGTGTCGAATGTGAAGGTCGACATTTGCCAGATACACTATTTAAAGCCATGTAATTTATAAATTAAATTACCGTTCAGTATAATTCAAATATAAAATAAAATTTTCTAGTGATCATAATTTTTTTATTTCATTCCCAAATCAGCAAATTACCGCGCGCCACCATGTACCTTCCCAAGCGTAGCGCAGCCGGGCATCTTGACGGCTTTTGACACATAGCGCCCACCACAACAGCGCCGTTCAGTCACAGGCACTGGTTCACAGCACCGGAGCACAACTGGCCGGAGCGCAACAGGCCCTACCGCAACAGGCTAGGCTACTCCTAACGTAACCTAACCTAACCTGCGCATGTTGAGGTAGGGCCTGTTGCGCTCCGGCCAGTTGTGCTCCGTCGCTATGAAGCAGAGGCTGTGTTGTGCAAAGTGGATTTACTGTTAGCCGGAGTTAGGCTACCCACAGCTCATTGATCTGAGGCTGTCACCTATGTGTAGATATTGCATGCTGATGGTTAACGTTGGGCCCAGGGCCTGTTTACGAGTCAATTTTGTTACCCACGGCTGCCGGGCAGCGCTCCCAACCTTATACATATAGTTCAAACATGGTCCTGCGGCTTCAAGCCCACCCAGCATGGACACCCGGGCCCATACTTTCAAAATTCGCTAAGTGAATGTAAGTATTTACGCTCTATTTTCTTTTCTATGATTGGTGGATTTTGCCTGAAAGACCGTCAATGATTGACTGATGAACTTAGGATCTCTTAACTTTTTTTGAAAGTATAGGCCCCGGAAAAGAAGAAGAAAGACATTTTAGACTTCTGCAATATAAAATAAATGAATTAATAGATGATATTAAGCTTCATTATAAATCAAAGTCTGCTAGAAACCAATTTATTTTATATAGCAAACATCAGTTTGTCACGTTCATTTCAACGTGTAAAAAAGCATCAATATATCGTTGACCGAGGAGCTCGAGATAGTAACTTTAAACTGTAGAGTAAATATAATGTTAAATGTGTATCGTAGTATGCAAATTATCGAATTGTCTGCTAATTCCGGGAAATTCAAGTCCGGCAGCACCCACGCAGCCCATGCGCGCGCAGTTGAAGTTGGGATCAGCAACGAGGGAAGCTCTGCCAAATTTATTTTCGTGTTTATAAGTGTCAAATGTGAAATATGTGCATTTACTGGATGATTGATTTTTTTATGAGTGAGCAAAAACTGTTTGTGGGAATAGCAGTGATTATTTTCATTCCTGAACTGTTGTGTGAAGTTGTATGTCACTTAGTCCGCATGGGTGCCTCTAAGCCAGCGGCATGCCACAGAATGTCTGTTATATTTAAACTTGTTCAATCCATTAATTTGATTTGAATCAACTAAGAAATTCAACTCACAGCGATAATTGTCGTAAACTAGATCTAGTAGTTTCTGTTTTGCCCTAAAAATAGAATTCTTGTGAAAATGCTTAATAATTGCTAGTTGCTACAGATGATCATTTTAACCATCGTAAATTGAGTTAGCTTCCTTTTGTTTAAAGCCAATGCGCTAATAAAGTATGCTTGATTGTACGAGAATATCGTCGATTTGAGAATGAATGAGATTGTTAAAAAAACTGCCGTGCTGTGAAGTGAAATAGGATAGATTCAGTCTAAATATTGTATCCATATATTGCAGGCATCGTAAGAAAAGCTATTCGTTAGAAAAGCATGGAAGAATTGAAGTCCACGTTCGTCTTTCTAGAGCCTTAAAGACCGTAAGTTAAAAAACCTGCGAATTTACCCCGTGTCATGTTAATTACCGTCAACCGTGGTCAGCCAGTTTGGAAAACTAGGCCAGTAACCTAGCAGTAGTTAATTACCATTAGCAGTCGGCCTGTATGTAAAGGTGCCAGTAACCTAGTGCTCTAGCAGTAGCCTGCTTCTGTCAGATCCTCAAAAAGATCCTCATTTTGTTATTGCTAATGAGAGTAATAGTGAATAATTAAATCTGTCGGAATCATTTGTGGTCGGCTAGATGTGATCGCTCTACCGTTCATTATTGCCCGCTCCGTTCTATGTGTCTTATAATGAGACTATAAGCTATGTATTCAGTTAGAGTCATGAGACAGACCGACGAGATTGATTAGATTAAGTAGAGTACCGTACGATTGATCTCGTGTCTTGAATATTGCACTCGCTTGAAATTAGGCAGCTCCTTTCTGGAACTGTGTTCATAAAACTAATTATCATCCTAGATGATCATGGTGCTTCGTATTTTCGATTTAAAGCAGTTCTCTTCTAGAACTGCGTTCATTAAACTAAAATTATCATTATATGATCTCGGTTTCTTGTATGTCCACACTCTTATAGAATCCTGTACGTGCAGGTTTCGACGCCGAAATATAAGGAAACAAGGATCAAGTCTGCCGACTTATTACCCCCTTATTAAATCGTGCGTCACAAAGCTCCCGGACTAACATAATTACTCCGAGAGCGGAACACCGTTGCCATAAATATGGTGGACCCTGTATTAGATTGGAGTTATTTCATCAAGCGGTAATCTGGCGGTTCGAAAAATGGTGGCAAAGCTCAACCATGAGCTCTAGTACGCAGGTCTTTATATTATACAGTATAATCTACGCCTACGCTGGGGGAAGTTCAAATTTCGGAGGCGAAACCAGCGTTGCCAGATGGTATATTTATACACCGGATTTCACAAATCTGGTATTTTCAGGTGTCTGGTATGAATATTTTGGATCTGGTATATTTGCTCAATCTGTTATTTTTCTGGTATTTTCTGAGCTACTTCAAATTAACTGCATTAAGTTCCACCTCTGAAGTTTGCACTTCCTCCAGCGTAGGCGTGGATTATATAAATTATTTATTGAGCGGCGCGACTAGAGGTTTCCCACCATTTTTGGAACAGCGAAATTACCATTTGAAGAAATAACTCCTATTTAATTATTAGCATTTGACAAAAGTGCTTAATCTTAGTGCAGCGTGCGCATGGGAGTGAAAATTCTTGATTGATTACTGATCAGTGATGATATGGACTTTGACGAGTGAGATTGTCAAACCGAAATCTGCGACGCAAGCTCCACCGTTACTCTTTGCTGGTTCTGAGAGCAGATGGTGAGTTACCAATTACCTCACTTATATGAATTTTATCCCTAGTTATACATACTAATCCAATTGATTCGTGGCTCTACTTCCTTCTGTAGATTTTATCCAAGAATACAATGCATGCGAAAGTTAGACTTGAAGGATTTTCGTAAGCAATATTTGGAATGACTAATCTTGCAATGTAACAATAACTACTTACGTTCCAAAGACAAGTTTGAAGAAAAAAATTATTTGGAAGGCTTGAATTGAATTCTACACATACGCCACAAAAACAAATATCCCTTTTCCTGTTTCTTTGGTTCCTTCTCCCAACTGATTCAACCTGCCATGGCTCCCAAAAAATCTTACGATGCATCACGTAAATATCGAACGGAGTGGGAGAACCAGTTTCCGTGGCTCAAGAGAGCCTCAGATGGATCTGAAAGTGGTTTTTGCAAGTTGTGTCATGTTGTCATTATCCCCCACAACGGATGCTTGGTCCAGCACGAAAAAAGTAATTCTCACCTTTCTAGAGACCGTAACCTTAATGTAGGGCAAACCAAACTTCCCTTCCAAAGTTATACTAAGATATCCGGAGTTAAGGAAGCCGACATTCACCTCGCCCTAAGTGTTAGCTGCCATTCATCCATTTCTTCTGTGGACCACCTGGGAGAAATCATTTCGAACTACAAATTCGAAGTACAGTCAAGGAAGTCGTCTGGAGAATCTCTGACTGCACCGCACCAAATGCACCAAAATTATACAGAATGTAATCTCTGCTTCCATTGAGGAAGACGTTACCAAAGATATGAAAGGAAACCCGTTTTCTATTCTCATAGATGAGTCAACAGATGTGTCCTCCCAAAAGCATCTTTGCATCACATGCCGCTATTTTTCAGAGGCCGAAAAAACCATTGTGGATGATTTTCTGGCACTGATTCCCGTTACGTCAACGACAGGAGAAGACCTCTTCCTTGCTCTCAGAAGCAAACTGGATGAGCTCGGTCTAGCACTCAAAGATTGCGTGGGATATGGCTCTGATGGAGCATCAAATGTTATCGGCACTCATAACTCGGTTTGGTCACGTGTCAAAGCTGAGTCGGAAAATTGTGTTTTGCCATTCCCTAAACTTGACTGTGCAGCACGCTTTTGAGACCATGCCATCCAGCATTTATTAACAACTCAAAAAATCATATCCTTAACTTGAAAAATATACTCTTGGCTTAAAAAATCTATCACTGACGCGAAGAAAAATATTTCATTGACATAAAAATATATATCCTTGAATTGAAAAATATATTCTTGCGATAAAAAATTCGTCCATGACATGAAAAAATGTATCCTTGACTAGAAAAAATATATTTAGTTGATCAGAAAAAAGTTCCAGTTTCGTCCATAATCCAGATATTATGTGCAGAGAATTAGTACCTAATCGTGATTTCAGTCAAAACATTAAAAACTCATCAACTTTTGGCTCATTATTGGTGTTAACTAAAATCAAGTTTTGGCAAGGCAAGAGTCAATAACTCGATAAGGGTTCATAAATACGCATAACTAGAAACTAAACCTGCTGCCTTGAGGCGGCAAATAAAAAAAAATCATGCAATATGAAGTGTAATTTGTAATTTAAAAAGATAGTCATAGTTTTCAAAAGGTCATTGAGACAAATCTAATGATGTATAACACAAGACTTCACTATGGGCGCTTTCCCCCGTGACACGCTTGGGCCCGATGCCCCACTAGGTATCATTTCAATTTATATCGTGTCAACATTCTATTTTAAAAGCTAATAGTCTAAACTTGATCTCAAAATTATCCCTATAACTATTACTTTCAAAATATAATTCACAGTAATTTCAAAAGCTTCATCTACAGTAATCGAAAATAGTTTTATTTAGCAGGAAAAAATTTTTATCTGGGCTAAAACAGTTATTCACAAATAACTTAACAACGCAAACATTTAGCTAAACGTAAATCCGTACACTTCATCCCAGTGAAACTGTCGACCGGCGGTAGAGAACGCGGACCAAAATCTGCCATACTTAGCGAGAAACCCGCTATGGGCCTGTGACCTGCAGTGGGCTCGCTGCCCCATGTTACCATATCAGTCGGTGTATTGTGATTAAAAATGGTCGTTTCAAATTTATACATAAATTCACTTCTTCCACTCCAACCAATATTATAATGCCGATTGTTTTAATGCTGTACGTGGTGAGATATGTAGTATTTCATTTGCAGTATTCACATACATTGAAAAGTTAGTTTTAAATTCAAAGTTACTCGAGAGGAAAACGAATTGAGCGCAATATTTACTGGTCGGCCCGATGACCTTTTGGCAACTGAGCGCCCATGAGCATGAGTGGCGAATGTATTGTCAATGCATACGAAATCAGATGGCACGAATGCTGTCTATCAGATAACGTTGATCACATCATTAAACGTTGGTAAAAATGACTTTCTGCCACGCGAGTGCTGGTTTTATCCCTTTAAGCTTTGACTAACTATTTTCTCATGGGCAGAATAGATTAGAAAATGAATTTGACGATGATAATGCTAATAAAGCTAGAAGCAGAAAATTTGACAGTTGATCTTTCATGCAGTATGTCGAACCTGTTTTGTTCCAACGTTAACGATTCGAAAAATTCAACTGTATTTTTTTATTGCAACCTTTGTCTAGAAGAATTAACAGATTGTTGTATTACGACGTACATAGTCGGCAGAATTTACAGGTAATGTTCTGCCATAGACTTTACGGCTTGACAAAATGTAAAAGACATTATTTTTTCAAAACGTTTGCGATTTACGAAATTTACAGGTCTTTTTTTCAGCCTCTACATCTAATAAAATTTACAGGCTTTGGTTTGTAATAATGTTCACGATTAGCAAAACGTACAAGTAATGTTTATTACAATTTTTAATTACGACTGACAGAATAGGCATGGTCTTATTTTGTGAAGGTCTTTTTTGTGCAATATGATAATGACATTTGATTTATTCTAGCTTGTTCAAAGATGTTAGTATAGACGATGACCGCTGATGATAAATATTGAACGTTCGCTGCTTTATTGTATGATTTTATGCGAGATAATGAAGATGGACAGATTTTAGCATGTCAATAAAACGGTTCCTATTTTTTGGTAAATTTTGACCATTTTCTTCAAACACTTTGACGGTCGACGTGAACAGAATGCATTCGTAATACAACATGATCTAGACAAAGATCAACACGGTCTTTTCTAGACAAAGGTTGCCAGAAAAAAAGACCATGTTGATTTTTTGGAATCATGAACGTTAAAATAAACAGGTCCGACATACTGCATGAAAGATCAATAATAATAATGTCTTAGGACTTAGAACAAGGCTCTCAGTGCCACTCACCTATAGCACACTAAGATCGTCAGTTTATAGATATTCGCTTTCAGTGGTAGAATCCTACTGGTGTGAATAACTGAATGTCTCGTCACATTCCAGATAATATTTTAGTTTAAAAAAGATACATATACGAGCCTAACTATATTTTATACCTTCAGCAAACAACTGGCTAATTTCACACTTCAACTTTGATACTTGCTTCTATTACATCAGCGTTGGAATTAGCTGACGCCAGAGCATTGCTTAAATTATCTACATTTAGTCGTGGCAAAGCCAGTGCTCTATTATCTGCATTTGATTGCTGCTTACATAGTGCTATAGTGATAAGAAACGGACAATATTTTTTTTAAAGTTAAACGAATTGAAGATGTTTAATGCTGGGAAAGTTTCTATTAAGATCCGAGCGCTTGATTAACTTGCGGTTATTAACGATATTCTTCATTTCTCAGGGACTAGTATATGCCATGTGATCTGCATAAAAAGAGCCAAATGAACAACATGCAATGCTCTGTCCAATTGTTCACATTATAAAGACTGAACTAAAGTACAATGCTTCCTGGGATAAATAAATGAAATACTAGATACATGAATGAATATGAACACGAAATACTATGCCCTTCGCATAATCCATCTGCCAAATACACACGCAATTCCATCCCACGTAAGAGTGCACCAACCACTGGAGAGAGAGAAACGTCCACATTCAGGATTTGCTCTTTAGGAAGTTGGCATGACCATATATATACATACCAACAGGAGGTAATTTATTACTTATCAAATCTATATCTGATTTATAATTGATTTATAACTTCTCTTCTAGATTGGGCTGAAAACAGAAGTAAGTGGAAGTTGACTCCTGTTTTCACTTAGTATTTTCTTCCTTCCTATTTCTTTCCAGATGCCTTTTCCGTTGTGTATTGTTTGATTAATTTAATCGAAAGATAAAAGAGCCAAAAGTTAACCATAGATAAGGTGGTTAACGTCAACTTGCCCATCTGACAACAGAACAAGGGTTCCACATCGTAGTCGCGAATTCCTTGCTCCCGGTCGGCACGGCATTGAGTCACGGTGCGGCGAATTCAGAGAGCGAGGTATTCGCGACCATGATGTGGAGCCTTTGTTCTGTTCTCAGATTGGGAAGTAGCTACTCTTCAGCTTGTTGTCTTTGTAATATGTCATCTGAGCCAGCAATGGGCAACGCGGCAATGAACGGCTTTTAGGTGGCCGAGGAATGACCTGCGATCGGCTAGAATTTATTGGCCAAGGCCAACCACTGGCCATTTAATCTTATTCCACACGAGTCGGTCATTTACGACGTCGGTTTCCCCTCATTCTTTACCCGAGTCTTTCATCAGAACTGTAGCTTTCAAAGAAAATATGAAATATCAGATTCAGCATCGTTGAAAACATTTTTTGCCTGTATATATCTACAAAATTAATGTTGATTAAGACATGTATTTGTATATAGTGACTCTTATTCACTTGTGTGAACTATGCGTATTCATAACTCGCACAATCATTTCTTGTCATGGTCGTAATTAATTTTTAAACCTTTAAACTGGTGATTATTAACCTCTGTAATTATATGTAACTTAATTACCTTGATCTCGATTGCTTATTTGAGTTATTTTTGATTTCACCAATTTAAATAATAAACCATTACAAAAATATCCATGCAGTAAATCATCAACTTTCGAGCACGAATAACACTCGTGTGATCTTTGAATGATAAAAAGTGTAGTAAATGTCGAAAATACTTTTATGTTTAAAATCGTGTCATCAAATATTGCGAATTTTGTTTAGATATGCTCAGTGGGGTAACAATAGCCAATCAGCGTTAGTGTCATTTTCTGGGGATCGTCGTTGTGTTAACATCTGATGGGGTAAGCTGCTAAGTTCTCCGCTAAAATTTAATTCTTATAATGATAGTACTACGTCCTGTACTATTGTACTGTAATAGTACTACTACTATGCGTCTCACAAATTTTCGGTATGTCTCATGTATAATGAACATCGATATCCAACATTTTACTCTATCATAACTGATGTAATTTGTAAGAGAAATTGATCCATTTTCAGATTTATGTTGGGGGTTTGAAGAAGAAGATCGTTGCCGGTAGAGTTGGTTACCGTGTCTAGTGTGCTGACATGTCATCACAGGGCTGAAGGCCGAGTTAGGATACCTATTCATTGTTTGGTTGGACTTGGTCCGAGCGCACCTGCACTCATTGTGGTAAGTCGGAGTGGAAATGGAAGTTAGGCTAATTCTGTGTATATTTCAACTTTTGAACTTGTCCAATAAGTGTTCACCAATTCGCCAATTTGAATTATTCTCTTCATGTAATTGATAGTGTTGCAATTTAGCTGTGCAACTAGACAAGCGGACAACCATTGTATGGCAGGACAGATTTCTTGACTGGTCACCAAGTACGGTTCCTACATAGGCCGACGACTGCTGTTCTTCTGCCCTGAAAGAAGTCTGCGCTTTGAGCGTAGACCATGGTTGAACTAGTAGAAGGTTGACCCACGAGAAGCTCAGCTTTGCGGATGGCGTTTGCTGTTCCGCCTGTGACGTCACTGTGATCGCAAAACGTAAACAATCACGTGTGTCACGTTATTTTAGTGCAATTTTTGAGAGTATTTATAAAAAATTTCACCTCCTCAAAATTCCCCCTAAAACGTTAGCATCTTGAAATAATCTTCATCTAATCATGTAGAAGTTTTGAAGCGATTTGGTCGCGCGGATATTAAATAAGTGGGACATTAAAGAGCCAGGGTCGCCTTCTACTTGTACTTATGATTGGTGAAGAGCCATATTCATATTGGCGGCCTCTCCGCTCAGACAATTACAAAATAAACGATCAGAAGATGGCCGGGACCGTGAGAAGCCTTCTCTACAGCAAATCCTATTTTATTCAAGTGAGTAAATTTCTACATATCTCTTATTAAGTCATATTTTTATGTCAATTCATCCGAAAGTTTCAATTATGTTACTTCTTTTTATGTTCTCACTTCTGATTCTCTGTTTATTAACAACATGGCACATGTTTCCATTTGCTGGCTAATAATTTCAGTAAATGTTTTTGGATTTTTGTTTGAGGCTAGACAATAAACTAATAAGGACTATAGCTCTAGTCCTTCAGATATTGTTAAGACTTAAGAATACAAACCCAAGGTAGGCCCAGTAAAAGTAACGTCTCAACACAGGGCACGGTCTGACTCTGGAGTGCTTTTTCTTAACAAGCTTAATTGAATGAAAAATACAAACCTAAACTTAACAACTCCTTCAGGTACCTAAAAATGTAATGATGTTGAATGCTTGAATTCTTGTTCATAAGGGGAAAACCAACTTCTTGAGGAATTTTAACAATTATTAACTTCAATATATACCAGGCAGTGCAGAATGAAGCACAGACACAGGAAAACTGTACAATGATTATTCCAAAAGGTTTGTACTGGATTACAAATGTGCATTGTATTAATAAAGATATACTAGGGCTCAACCCGGCTCATTTTCTTGTCAAGGTCATACTGGGGTGCTTTTTCTTAACTAGGTTATAGATTTATACTGAGTTAGGTATCACCACAATTGAATATTGATTTACAGTAAATAATTGTAGGTACATCATTTTAGAAGGCATAAAATTTGTTTCACACTACTACTGACATATTTAGTGACATTATTCTACAATTTTTATGAATTATAAGAGCCAGTTTAACCAAGAAAATAGCTGATGGGGCTGGGCCCGCTGGGGCCTATTCTGTGCACTGAGAATATTTAAAATAATACCCAAGATCAGATCTCTTGACTTTTATTAATCAATATTATAGAGCAAGAGATGCAGTAGTATCGTTGGAAAGCTCAGAATGTCAGCTTTAAGATGAGACCAAGCATGTAACTGCAGCACAACTCAAGTAGAAACTATATTCAAAGATTTCAGCAGTTAATTACTTTATATCTAATTACTTAAAGAACTCTCCCACCCGCTTCCCTTTAAAGAGACGTCATGTACGTAAATATTGGCGTACAGCGATGGCAGTGGTACCATTGGAAAGAGCAGAATTCCAGCTTTCAGATGAGCACAAAAACCGAAAAACGCCAAAATTGAAAATTTTAGGGTAGCCGGTCCCCTTAAGCAGGTATTTCTGTTTAAATCACGAATGAGGGAAAAGTGAAAATACTCGCGGAGGAAGGAAAAAGTGAAAAAATTATCACGAGCTAAACATCATCGTTGGGTATTTAGAAATTTATTTTCAAAATTTCATTCGAATCTGTTCATCACTTTGGAAGAAATGTAATGCTCACTGCAAATTTCGGCACGTATTGTCATACAACTCGCGAATGAAGGCGAAATTAAAAAAATTGTCACGAGCTAAACATCGCCGTTAGCCTATAATGATTATGTGTACCAAGTTTCATCGAGCTACGTCCAGTAGTTTGGGAGATATTCTATGCTCACCGAATTTGGAGTCCGGCAGCGAGACCGGCCGCGGGTCCGGCCGTAAATTTGTCCGAGACATTTGTCCTGGGGGATCCAGCCCATGGTTGAACTAGTAGAAGGTTGACCCACGAGAAGCTCAGCTTTGCGGATGGCGTTTGCTGTTCCGTCTGTGACGTCACTGAGATCGCAAAACGTAAACAATCACGTGTGTCACGTTGTTTTAGTGCCATTTTGGAGAGTATTTATAAAAAAATTCACCTCCTCAAAATTCCCCCTAAAACATGAGCATCTTGAAATAGTCTTCATTTAATCATGTAGAAGTTTTGAAGCGATTTGGTCGCGCGGATATTAAATAAGTGGGACATTAAAGAGCCAGGGTCGCCATCTACTTGCACATCATGATTGGTGAAGAGCCATATTCATATTGGCGGCCTCTCCGCTCAGACGATGACGAAATAAACTATCACACGACGGCCAGAAGAAGCCTTCTTCACAGCAAATCCTATTTGATTCAAGTGAGTAAATTTCTACATACTACTAGGTATCCCCTATTTTTTTGACAATTTATCCCAAGTTTTCAATTTTGATAGTACTTCTTTTCATGTTCTCACTTCTCTGTTTATTAACAACATTGCACATGTTTCTATTTGCCGGCTAATAATTTCAGTAAATCTTTTTGGATTTTTGTTTGAGGCTGGACAATAAACTAATAAGGACTATAGCTTCAGATATTGTTAAGACTTGAGAAGTTGAGAATACAAACCCAAGGGGAGGGCCCAGTTACAGTAACATCTCAACACAGGGCACGGTCTGAACTGACTCTAGAGTGCTTTTTCTTAACAAGCTTACTGCTTACCTAATTGAATGAATAATACAAACCTAAATTAAACAACTCCTTCAGCTTCAGGTACCTAAAAATGTAGGTAATGTTGAATGCTGAATTCTTGTTCAAAAGGGGAAAACCAACTTCTTGAGGAATTTTAACAATTATTAACTTCAATATATACCAGGCACAGGCAGTGCAGAATGAAGCACAGACACAGAAAACTGTACAATGATTATTCCAAAAGGTTTGTACTGGATTACAACTGTGCATTATATTAATAAAGATATACTAGGGCTCATTTTCTTGTCATTGTCAAGGTCATACTGGGCCCCTGGGGTGCTTTTTCTTAACTAATAGATTTATACTGAGTTAGGTATCACCACAATTGAATATTGATTTGCAGTAAATAATTGTACATCATTTTGAAAGGCATAAAATTTGTTTCACACTACTACTGACATATTTAGTGACATCATTCTACAACTTTTATGAATTATAAGAGCCAGTTTAACCAAGAAAATAGCTGATGGGGCTGGGGCCTATTCTGTGCACTGAGAATATTTAAAATAAAACCCAAGATCAGATCTCTTGACTTTTATTAATCAATATAATATAGCAAGAGAGTGAGACTACTCTCAGCCTGTCTGTAGGCTAGATAGGAATGTTTTTGAAACAATTTTGGATAACAATCTGGAAGCTAGAGAACTCAACTATCTTGGAATCTTTGTAGGATTTAAAAATTGGTACAAAAAATAGTACAGCAATATTTTTATTATAGTGCATAAATAATGTTCTTCATATTACAACTTGACTGAGATAGACATAAATCCTAAGAGACAAATTTCTGCATTCTTAACAGTCAGTTGGGTGGATAGTTCTCCTTGTGATGTATACTTAAACATTGTGCGCGTTTGATTGAAGACAAGAGCATACTTTTCATTAAAAATGAAGAACTTCTGCCTTTCTACACTGTTAATACATTGTGTTGTACATATTGTTTGTGTTGGATGATATCATGATTGTAACACATGCATAGTTTGAATTCATGTCATTCGGTTCATTATTTGTTTCCAAATTACTAAAATGAAACACCTTATGTTTTTAAACTTATTATTGAGGAAATATCAGTGTGCATCATGAATCAATCATTGCATTGTTAGAGATCAATCGACTACTGAATCACTTGAATTTATGGAAGTGGTCTCAAGACCAGATATATTTTATCTTATTGCCAAAATTATATCAAATAAATTTGTCTACCATCTAAGCCAGTTACTAAGTATATTACAAGTAGAATGCTACCTTTGGAGACATTCTCTGTTAATTTATAGCTAGATATAATATTGTTCCATGACGTTGCATTAGTATTAAATAAATGATATTTTTGACCCCCTAATTTACAGATAAGGTATCTCTGTTCATATAAAGATTTGTTCATTGCATGGTGCAGTAGGTCACAAACTAATGTACTAGTTTGCATAAGATTACTATACAGAATAGGTTCAATTTTGAATTGTCTGACTTCATTTCCTTCTGATTTACAGGTTGTAGATGCCGTGGCCGCCTCTACCCTCGACGCCTTCAGAAGCATCTGAAGCTGCTGCAGTCAAGGCCATTCCTTAGTTTTTTACAATTTTAAAACCTTGAGTTCGTTATTTTAATCGTATACCCGTATCGTAATCTCGAAACTTATGCTTAAAGCCATCAAGGTATCCACTAACCGTGAAGAAGCTATTGCAGTAAGTTTTTGAGAACTTCTCCCATTAGGTGCAATACTTATTTACGAGAATATGGGAGTTTTTATATGCAACTAGCATGCTAGTTACGTTTTTCTTTCTGCATTATGTGAATGTCTCCTGGGTGGGTTATAATAAAAACAGAATTTGAAAAGACTTTTTATTCCTTTTTTGTTAAATGAGAAATTAGTCTCGCTGTTACGCAAAAAAGTTGGGGAACGCAACATAGGTGATCTAATGAGTTTCCATTTGTCTAAGCTTGTGGAGGAAAAACAACTTTATGAAAGTTGCAGAGGTCAAACATATTTAATTTATAGAAGCATTTTGCTATTTGATTAGACGTTTTTGATAGAAATCATGAATTAATACTACTCTTCCAGATAAGAACGGGATTAAATTCCAATAATAAAAGCTGTATAGTGACTATAAAATGTAGGAAACCCGTGCCACCAGTCGATATAATTTACAATACAATGGTTTTACTAGTTCGTTAGGAGAGGATTCTCGTGAACGCCAATATATGATAACGAGACTGATAATTATCAGTTTATGTAATAGAACTTCTAGAAGCACAGTGCGCAGTTTCTGAAGATATCGACATCTATTCAAAGCCCAACTTATAACATTGATAAATTAGTCGCATGTTTTTTCAAACAAGCTTGTTTACACGCCTCTCAATTAAAAAAAAACATTGCAGATACTTACAAGGATGCTTTAAGAAATTCTCACGGTTATACCGTACTAAAAATTCTGAGTACAAGACTACTTAGCTAGTTTGCTTAATTTTCGAAAATTCGACCGAGAACTTTTCAACTCGTTCTCGTTGAGCCATCGAAATTTAACCGCGTCCGAAAGTAAAATCTCACTATGTGTTGAGGTACATCGCAGGTTTCATCAACGTAGCTCATTAATTGGGCGATTGCAGCAGGTCCCGGCTTCAAGTAAAGGCCATGGTGATGTCTAAAGACACTCTCAAAAGCTCTAAAATAAGGGATTAACTCGGACTTCATAGAGGTGAGAGCACCTTTGTTTACGTGATCTGTCCAGCTACCGGGATCCACAAGGTTCGACGAAACTTGGGGGAACTTGTGGGCTATAAACCCAAGAACATATAAGAAAGCTTGTTCCTCATTTTCTGGAATCGGCAGAGAACAATCAGAAGTCGAGTCTTCAGTCGGCAGGCTAATGTTTCTTAAGACATCACTTGTAATGCAAGGACTTTCTAGAGGCTGTGATGCTGCAGAAGCATTGGAGAAGCGTTTAATTCCGCAAGCAACCGCATCATCGTCACGTGCGAGCGAAGTATCAGGCTCCAATGCAACAAGGGTTTGTTTTCGCCCAAGGACGTACTTCTTGATGCGGTGCTTGAAATCTAAGGCTGAAGGGTGGTCATTTAGTGAACCCATTTGTCTAATGACGCCGAAAAAATTTTCCAGAACGTCTTGATTTAGCCTACCAGTCATGATGAAACTAACTTTATATTCTGAAAGCAATGCATGATGAAGTTGAACGAGGGATTTTGAGGTGATGATAATGCCTTTAATAAATGGGAAAACTTTTCCATTGACATTTTCAGAAAAACTTGTGACTTCATTGAGCAGCGATAGTTGAGATGGATCTCCTTTGAACGGCTTTTGATCGTACGGATTTGAACAGTTCAAGAGGTCAAACCATGCGTCCATCATGAGAATGAATTTTGCCGTGTTTCTCCAACCTCGTGACTTCAACTGGCCAGCTTCTCCCAAAAACTCAAGGGCTTTTCCTACAGTGCGGGAAATCAGTTGGACGGCGGTTTTAACTTTTTGTCTCTGAGTTCCAGACACAAGCAAGTGGCTTTCATTAATTTTGTGAACAATTTTAAGTTCTTAGACGGTCCTGGAATAGGTTCTACAGACGGTCCTGGAAGAGGTTACTGAGACGGTTCTGGAAGAGGTTACTGAGACGGTTCTGGAAGAGGTTCATTAGACGGTCCTGGGATAGGTGTTAGAGGCTGTCCTGAGAGATGTTCCAAGGATGGTACTGGCAGGGGTGAAATGGTCGGTTCTGGAAGCCTTTTGCACGCCGGCTTCAGTGGGAGTGCATAAGTTGTTTTTTTCGGCAGTTCATTAGAAGATGTTGGAAGAGGCCCAGAAGTTGGTTGCAAAGGCTCTCCAGTAACTTCTGCCCAAGGCCAAAATGTTTTAAAGTTCGGAAAAATATGTTGTGTAATGGAAAATCTTACCAAATTGCAAAAAAATAACGCTCCAAAGCCCTGTATGATTTAATTAAGAAATCAATTAAAAAACAATGGTTTAGGAGTATAAGTGCTTACGATGCCAATTTTGATACATGGAGAATACCGCTTGCAAGTTCAAAGCTTTCTATCAGATTACTTGAAAAAAAAACAATTACCATTCTAAATCATGTTGTGCTGCATTGAACTTTTTAATGAAGTAGGTATAGATTTAAATGAGGAATCAAGCATGTACTGATACCATGGCAATGAAGTAGCTATTTGTGTAGAAGACTCTCATTTTGAATTAAAAAATTTCTGCAAACGTAGGATGAGAATAAATACATAGAATTCTTAAGAATAATGTTATATGATGATCAGAAGAGAGAGCAGGATTCCTTCTGTTGATAGGTTTGGGTAAGTAATAAGTCCACAATGATCATATCAAGACTCAAACCTTGCACATGAGACGTTTGTAGAAAATAAACTCATTTAAATATGTGAATAATATACAAGTATTTCCAAATTTATTTCTGAATATTAAAATTGTGCCCTCCAATGTCTCCGAAGGATATGGTATAGCCTATAGGTATGTATTACCTTGGACCAGCTATGCAAATATTTTCAGATTTTTTTGTGAACAACAAAAGGAATATATTTTATGAACACTCAAGGCTAACATGCAAGAATGGCATTGAATGATTAAATTAACAGCAAGCAAATTTTTAAGGAAAGTCTGAAAATTACTGTTGCAGAGGTGATCTAGAGGACTGAAGTAGTAATGCTGTGCAACCGGAGGGGCCGTGCTGCAAAGCGCAATGCTGTGCCTTGCTCTTCTTTTAGCGGGAGCTTCATTCTCTGCCAGATAATTATTCACATATGATTGATCACTTTTTAACTGTTACATACATACCTACTATAATTTGCATTTGTTACATGTTCTATTGTTTAAATTAGAGTTAGGTCAAATAATATAAATTTATTGATACCCATAGGTCATGATTAGAAATAATATTTTATGTTTAAAAATTACTTTTTAAAGACAACACTTCTGAACAATCTAGTGTCTTGGATGTTACACATGTACAATGAAGTTCTAATTTTATTTTCAAATATTGAAAAAAATTCTCCTTAAAATTTTTTTTAAGATATCAAAATTTTGTAAATTTTCAAAATTATTTATTCAGTCAATTGATTCATGCATTGTCTCTGACTTTATGCAATTGTGCAAAAATTTCAGATCAATTGGACAGGTCAAATTGTCATGTATGGATTATAAGATTTGTAGCAGAAAAAATTATTTTTTAATTTTTTATAATAATGAAAAAAAATTTTTTTATAAAATTGTTTGTTCTTTCAATTGATTCATGCATTGTCTCCAACTTTACGCAAGTGTGCCAAATTTCAGATTGATTGGACAGGTAGAAGTGGGTTAAATATCGATTATAAGATTTGTAGCAGACAGACAAACAAACAAGAAGTGAAGTTAAAGAGAAGTGTTGTAAAATCATTGCATTTTGTTTCATTGTCATGTGAATGTGATTTATCACTCACCATCATTATCAAGTATTTCTTGAGCTAAGCGTTTCAGCCCTCTTCTCTCAAGTCTCACCACCCGGGAAGACTTAGTCTCTGTAAATAGAACAGAACTTAAATAAAAAAACATGAATATTTATTCCTTTCTTCTGGGGAAAAATTAGAAATTATGTAGTATAGGTAGAATTGGCATATATTAGACACACTCAAGTAATTTATTATCAGCCAAGCTATTCCAAATTGTAGTTTGTAAAAAGTGCAACAATGAACTGAATAGTGAAAAGGTTTTTGAAAATTTCCAATATGTATACATACACTTTACCCAACATTATCTAATTATAGTTTTTAAGTTGCAATAATTTGTAAAAAAAATCAATGCATCCTAACCTAACCTCACTAAAATTAGCATTTTTTATACAAATTTATTTTAACATAACCTCATGAGGTTGTGGCTGTAAATGCCTATCTGCTAATTTTTTTATAAAATCATTTTGTAAATTTTAAAAGCAATGAAATTGTTTAGAATAAATTATTTTAAGTACACAAAAGTTATTTTTTTAAAAGTTTACTTCAACAAATTTACATCGGCAAAAATTTGAATAATAATCTGCAGGCCTAAAAATGTCCAGTATTATATATTGTCCAATGGACTGGTAACAAAATCTCCAGTTAATCAAAAAATATGGATGTATGTATATACCTATATAAATATATAAACAAATATGAATTACATATACTATGTATTTCAAAATCATGAGCCAGAAAATGATCATTATAACAATAATGTGAAAAAATTCAATTCAGCCAACACAAAAGTAAAGCAAAAAATTCAGTTGTCTATAATTGCTCCTAAAATTCTGATTAAATCAATTGATCAAGTAATTTAAATTTTCATGCCCTGCATTGGATGAAGGTTCAAAGTGCTTCTTTACTAATCAGTGTAACATGTAAATCTAGAATTGAGTCACCCACTCAGAAGCTTGCAGAAAATTTCTAGAAGGCTGGTTATCTCAAATTACTAAAAAGAAAT
Organism: Hyalella azteca; assembly: GCF_000764305.2. NCBI lineage: Eukaryota > Metazoa > Arthropoda > Malacostraca > Amphipoda > Hyalellidae > Hyalella > Hyalella azteca. The sequence goes on along the minus strand of NW_025934009.1, from coordinate 63,575 downwards.
GCAAGCATCATTATCATGACTCATTCCTCATGAAAACCCAAACTTTTTTCATACATTAATTTAAAACAACTACTATTCAACTAGCAAGTTAAAGTTGTCACAAGTGAGAAGTATATTACTAGTCAAAAGTGGCCAAACTTATATACTGGTACATAGGTAGTTACTTACCAAATTGCATTGAACCATTTAGCAATGTGGCTGGCAGATGTTGATCAGCAGTGGCATCTTCTTTCAAATTGCGGTAGTTGTTCCCTCGCTTGATGCCACAAAGTTCAAATCGGAAATCTTGATTGTATTGCAGAGTACTGAAGTGTTTACCGCATATTCTGGAGTTCTCACACTTATCAACACTCATGTCACTTTGGCCACAAGCCAAAAGACATTTTTAAAAAATTTTTCACACCTTGGAAATGTATAGTTTATAATCACCGTTTTGTGAAGAAGTTTCACTACCAAGCACAGAGCAAACAGTCATGTTTGCTCTATACTAATTTAAACTAGTCAACTTTAAAGTTTACCTTTAGTGCACTGTTTACAGGGCATTGAGTCTGAAAAAGAGGTTCATTTAGCTCTGAGTGATAGTTTGTACATTGTTATTTATGCCTCAAAAAATATTTATTTATATTTATGCCTAATTATTTAGAATCAAATCAAAAGCAATGGAATACATTGTATATGTGTGTACTGTATTTACATATAGGTATGCTCCATAAAAAGAATTCTAAATAAATATTCAGGAAATTAAAAACAGTATAGCTTTACCATTCTTTAGTACATTCTAACAATGCACTGAAGGCTTCAGATAAAATTTAGAAACTGCCAGGTGTAGAAAGTAACCACTTTCAATGCTGCACAGTGCATACTGAGCTTTCCTGCTCAGTTCAATAGGTTAGAAGGTTCAATAAGGTTGGAAAGCACATCTTTCCAACCTTATGACTTATGAACATTGCCCGTTTTGGAATTATGAGATTTCTGCAGACAAATTTTTTATATCTCCCATCTTTTTGTTAGTAATACAGTATAATTGAGCTGTAAGAACTCACATTTACCCAAGATACATTATCTGAGGAACCATAATATAGGGTCTACCAGACTACCGGTAGCCTGGTAGGGCAGTAGCGGTAGATGGACAGTGTAAACATAAAATTGAAGAATATTGTTCAAATAAATTGATAAAAACTTGAGCTAAATTGCCTGACCTCTTAGTGACCTGCATATGCTATATTAATAATATTGTGCAATGTGCATGTCTGCATGAGAATGTTTCACGAGACATGCTTGCAGTTGTAGCCGAGCCTGAAATCATGAGTGAAATGAATGTGCAACTTGCAAGATCTCTCAGTCTCATGTATGAGTATACACTTAATCACTTATTATGTCAAAAATAGCATTCTATTCATGTTTCTCACTTTTTCAGTATTGCTTAACAAGTTAGCGATTTGATAAAAAAAGCTACTTTTGTACTCCCTACCTTAGGCTTAGGCTTATATGGTAGGTACCTAGTCATCATATTTCCTAAAGAAAAAATTCCTATCACAGATTAAAGAATCTTTCATAATGATAAGGTGCATGATAACATGTAAAACAGTAATTAATGGTTCACTGAAAAAGTCACCCTCACCNAACAGCTTAGTTATAGGCTATAACAGTTGGCGTATTAACAGCTTAGTTATAGGCTATAACAGTTGGCGTATTAACAGCTTAGTTATAGGCTATAACAGTTGGCGTATTAACAGCTTAGTTATAGGCTATAACAGTTGGCGTATTAACAGCTTAGTTATAGGCTATAACAGTTGGCGTATTAACAGCTTAGTTATAGGCTATAACAGTTGGCGTATTAACAGCTTAGTTATAGGCTATAACAGTTGGCGTATTAACAGCTTAGTTATAGGCTATAACAGTTGGCGTATTAACAGCTTAGTTATAGGCTATAACAGTTGGCGTATTAACAGCTTAGTTATAGGCTATAACAGTTGGCGTATTAACAGCTTAGTTATAGGCTATAACAGTTGGCGTATTAACAGCTTAGTTATAGGCTATAACAGTTGGCGTATTAACAGCTTAGTTATAGGCTATAACAGTTGGCGTATTAACAGCTTAGTTATAGGCTATAACAGTTGGCGTATTAACAGCTTAGTTATAGGCTATAACAGTTGGCGTATTAACAGCTTAGTTATAGGCTATAACAGTTGGCGTATTAACAGCTTAGTTATAGGCATTAACAGTTGGCGTATTAACAGCTTAGTTAAACGTTCAAAAGAAGAAGAGCAATAACGGCTTCGATGTAAGGTCAAACGGAAGCAACCTTGCCAATATTTATTCCAAATTTTTAAAGTCAGCGTCTGTTGTTTGTTTGGCTAAATGAGGCATTAACTTCTGTCAAATTCTCCCATTATTGCCAGCTCAAACATCACGATGGCCTGGCAGCCTTCCTATATGACGGCAATATGAATCATTTAAATGGATTATCATTGATGTTTTGGCTATACATGGAAAATGAATGATTACAATGAATGAATTCTGCGCGAGGTCCACTACCTGTCTCTTATACACATCTAGATGTGTATAAGAGACAGGTGTACCTCATTAGTGACACCATTAGTCTGCCTCATTAGTGACACAAATAGTGTACCTCATTAGTGACACCATTAGTGTACCTCATTAGTGACACCATTAGTATATCTCATTCGTGACACCGTCAGTGTACCCCATTAGTGACACCATCAGTGTACCTCATTAGTGNAGCAGTGTTAATAGACTGAAGTAGTGAGCAGTAACCTAGCACATGGGCGCCGTAGATAAGTGAGAGGAAGTAGTGATGAACAGGTTGCCCTAGTACAAGTAACAAGTAATAATGCCCTGGGACCAGATGGTAGGGAGTGGTAAAGCGTCTTTAGCTAGTGGTAACTAGCTAGTTGTGGCAGTGCTAGTGAGGAAATAGTAGCTTTAAAGAAAAGGCAAACAGTGAGAGGGTGTTAGACATTACCGGGAGTAAGAACGATGAAAATAGCAGTTTAGTCGGATGAGAAATTGCCTTGGATCGCTGTAGGTATCGCGGCGTAGGCTTGACGATATATACTCGACGATACGCCTATGCGATGATATTAAGTTCGATCTTAAAAATTAAATTCGATTATATTTAATTTCAGAATCTTAAAAACATAGAATGAAGGTTAATATATTTAATTTCTTAGGAAGCTGCTGTACCGGCGACTTGACTCGGTTCGTCGTTTAGGCCTCCTGGGTCTGCACCAAATGTCGACTGAAACTCTGGTACCGTTCACTCATTCATGAGTGAATGGGACGGCACCCAGTGCAGCAGTAGCGCTTATAATATTACAGTTTATCCTATCATATCATATCATAGTTATGTCGGCGCTGAAGAGCAGGCCTGATGTGGCCTGTCGCCGATTCTTGTACTTTTCGTGACTTGTTCACAGAAGATCTAAAAGGCATGTCCTTTGACCGGTTCTTTTCATGACTGACGAAAGTTTGAAATAGCTACTCGACTTCCATCGGGTTCGATATGGTGCTAGGCATTTCAAATCCGAACATATATTTTTCCATAGCTTTATCTAGCTAGTCTGTTCTTGAACGCGTTCATACTCAGAGCGCCAACGACGTAATCGTAGATCGAGGCTGTTCCACATGTCGGTGATTCGAAGTGAGAGCCAGGGTGCACTTTACCCTGGCAGGGTTCACTTTACCCTGCCAAGGTTCACTTTACCCATCCAGGGATCACTTTACCCATCCAGGGGTCACTTTACCCATCCAGGGGTCACTTTACCCTGCCAGGGTTCACTGTACCCTGACAGGGTAAATTTACCCTGGCAGTGTGAACGAGAGGAGACGCGCGCCCGCGTCGGTGAAAGGGAAAGTCGCTTCTGCCTCATCCCGACCTGGGGAGGGAAGGGAATCATCTGCTGCAAACTTGGTACAGACTTGTGAGGCAGACTTAGTACAGACTTGTGAGGCAGACTTGGTACAGACTTGTGAGGCAGACTTGGTACAGACTAATGAGGCAGGCCTGGTACAGACTTCTGCTGCAGATTTGGTACGGATTTTTAGTGCAGTCTTTATAAGTTTTAGAGGCCGTACTATCAATTATAATTATGAGTTTGTAACTCCGTCAGCCAATCCCTGACGGCTTTTCTTGCTAAATCCACCAATCACAGACGGGAATTCGGTCGCCATGTGTACTTAGGTTGCTACGTGTAGTCACGACGGTAGGTATATCAGTTGTGTATATAATAGACACAGCCAACAGCCCTGACCACTTCTTTCTTCCAACAGAGCAGGAAAATATATTCAGAAACGAATCGAAAACTCACCTCAACAAATGCATGAAGTTAATACGAATGATAGAATATGAGTATATATTGCACATATAAAAGCGAATGAAATAGAGCACAATAGAAAGCGTACTCGAAGCGTGAATAACTTAGTGAATAACTTCAACTGAATTGTACAGTTACGAAAATATCAACTTTAATTGAATTTTTGACTGCTTTGAGAAGACGAAAAGTTAATGAAATTGTGGACAATCTTACGAAAAATAACAAGGACCGAAGCGTGTACAGTTGAGGGAAGAATGTTCGAGGCGAAAGTCATGAGCAGCGGCAACGGCACAGCGCGTAAGTGTACAGACAGGCTTGTCTTTGTCTGTTTCTGTCGTGATTATTAGTCTAATCACTAATGAGATGTTGACAAACCTTTAATGTCTTGATTATTATTCTCTAATGAGTTGTCTAGTAGCCATTAATGTATTGATTATATATAAGTCTCTAATTAGTTGCTCGCTAGCCTTGAGTTGGACACTAGTCTTTAATGAGTTGCTAGTTAGGCATCGATAGATCGATTATAATTAGTCTTTCTAGTTATGCTGAATATCGTCCACGAGTTAGTCACATTGCTGCAGTCGCTGCAGTTAGCAGCATCACGATGGTGCGGGTTGCATGCAACATTCGCCGGATGTTGCAGTACATGCTACTGCAGTAGCATGTCTGCTACTGCAGTAGCAGACTAGCAGAAGCACGGAGGGGTGTGGCGGTGATGCAACGAGGGCAAAGGTAACATGAGTGAGGGCCTGAGGGAAGGACGTTACGATGGAGTGGCGTAAAGATGAGTTTTCGTATCAATGGCAAGAAGTTAGCAGCGCCTGCGAGGGCATGACGTGCAATATCGAACGTCGCTGGTTTTGAACTCCGTGTGGCGGCCATACTTGTTGACTACACAACTACAACGCGGACTAACGCGCTGCAACCTCAACTCGAACTTAAGAACTTCAACGCTGTAATGACGGAGCGTTGTGATGAGAAGCTGCCACCACCATTAGGCATTAGCCACCACCAACAATACAACAACAACCATTAGCCACCACCACCGCCACCACCACCACCACCACCACCACCACGGTTCGGTGGCGGGCAACAATTTTGGTTGCGTCACCGCGTCTGCGGCCGCCGGCCACTTCCTCCACTCCTCCACTCCTCCCCGGGGGGATGGGGAGGAGTGGCGTTTGGGGGAGAGGAAAGAGTGAGATCATGTCGAGAGTGGAAGTGATGGTGTGAGTGAATGCCTGCGTGAGAGTGAGAGTTGGGGGAATAATGACATGTGGAGTGCTGACGGGAGTGTGGTGAGAGTGAGAGTGTTGCGGAGCGGGAGTGGTGGAGGGAGTGAGAGTGGTGGAGAGAGTGAGAGTGGTGGAGGGAGTGAGAGTGGTGGAGGGAGTGAGAGTNGGAGACTCATCGAAGAGAAAACGTTGGGTTAGGTTAGGTTAGCACATGTTAGGCTAGGCTAGGTTGGGTTAGGTTAGGTTAGGTTATGTTAGGTTCGGCTAGGTCAGGTTAGGTGATGTTAGGTTGGGCTAGGAGACTCGCCAAAGATGAAGGAAGCGTCAGGATGACACCAGGTCTATTCGCTGTGATTTCTGCTGATCTGAACTCCGGTTTCAGGATCAATACCAATGCTCATCAAACTAGTTTTAATATTTACACTAAAATTTTGCAATATATTTTTCAGGCCTGATGATGGCGCTGGGGCTGCTGGCGGTAGCGACGATAGCGTCTTCTTCCCCAACTTCGTCTCCTGATTATCACCCCAGGCTCTCTGCAGCTTCCCCTCCGAATATAACCACAACTTCCTCCCAAACTTTACCCACTAATGTAACCCCAACTCCAACTGCTGGGTCCCCAATTCCCCCTATTGGGCTCCCAAATTCAATTTCTGACACCCCCGCTGCAGCGGCCCCGACAAGCGATGCTGCTCTCTCAGCCCCATATTCCCTCACATCCCCTTCGTCCCACGACACCAGCTCCCATGTTAGCGGGGACGGTGTTGGGCAGATAGTCCTCCTTCCCCACGACCTGAGCACCGCGGAGGGGTCAAAGGACTCCATGTCCCTGCGTCGGGTGTCCGCAGGACTCCTAAAGAAAGAACCGCCGCTGCTGAAGGGCATCCTGCTCCCCGAGGACATTGGCGACAAGATCCTCCTGGTGAAGCCTGGAGACGCCGGTAAGGTGATCGACCTGCGAGCCGTCCCTGGCATGGACGCCAAATCTAGGACAAAAAATAACGCATTTTACAATGCACTTGTTCCCAAAAGTGGTTCGAAACAAGCCACGCCCAACCCCCCGACAGAGGCGAGACAACCAAAGCTGCTGAGCCGACAGAAGAGGTTCCTGACGCTGCGCACCATCGCAGTGCCCCTCACCATCTTCCACTACCTGGGGTTCCTGCCCATGCGGGTACCTGGCGTGCCCTACCATGAGGACCCAGGGCTGCCGGACTACCAGGTCTACGAACCCTACAACGACCTCGTCTACCCGGACGCCCCTATCAGGAGTCGCAACTCCGGTTACGGGGACTGATTGCTTGTTACCGTCTCCTGTCTTTATGGGCCGTACAAAGTGTATATTGTCAATGACTTGTGATTTCAATATGTAAGGTAACAAATATTCTATAAAAGATCATTATAGGTGGTGCGTGTGGCAATTATTTTGTACGAGGCGACAAAAAAAGCTCACAAATCATCGGAAAATGCGAGTTTTTAGAAAAAAAAAATATTAAAATTGCCCCGACCCATCATATCCTACTTACTAATTGGTCCGTGTTTGTCAAGTGCCTAGTCCTGGACCGTCTTGCATCCCAGTAATAACATAACATAACATAACATAGTGATCTCGCGCTGAAGTGTAGGCCTGATGTGGCCTGTCACCGGTTCTTTTCCTTTTCGTGCCTTGTTCACAGAAGATCTAAAATCGTGTCATTTGACCGTATCTTTTCACGACTGACGGAAGTCAGTCTACTCGACTTCCAACGGGTTCGATATGTTGCTAGGCATTTCAAATCTGAACATATAAATTTCCATAGCTTTATCTAGTCTGTTCTTGAATGCGTTCATACTCGGAGAGCCAACGATGTCATTGGGGAGGTTGTTCCACATGTCTGTGATTCGAAGCAGTAATCAATAATATCCAAATTTTGTGATATAATCGCAACTCTGCACACACTGAATTATGAAAAGCTAAGCGGTCATTGAGTTAACGATGTTCTTTGTTGAGATGATGCACTCTCTAGGGCCAACGATGTCATTGGGGAGGTTGTTCCACATGTCTGTGATTCGAAGCGAAAATCAATAATATCGAAATTTTGTGATATAATCGCAACTCTGTATACACTGAATTATGAAAAGCTAAACGGTCGTTCAGTTAACGATGTTCTTTGAGATGATGCAAAGCTCTCTAGGGGCCTGGGTGTTGAAATGGAGTGCGGATGAGTACGGCTGAATGGGAAAGAGTGCGGATGAGTACGGCAAGTGCGAAGTAGTGCGGCTGAGTGCGAAGTAGTGCGGATGAGTGCGGATGAGTGCGGCTGAGTACGAAGGAGTGTGTAATCAATAATATCCAAATTTTGTGATATAATCGCAACTCTGCACACACTGAATTATGAAAAGCTAAGCGGTCATTGAGTTAACGATGTTCTTTATTGAGATGATGCAAAGCTCTCTATGGGCCGAGCTGTTGAAATTGAGTGCGGATGAGTACGGCTGAGAGCGAAGTAGTACGGCTGAATGCGAAGGAGTGCGGCTGAGAACGAAGGAGTGCGGATGAGTACGGCTGAGTGCAAAGGAGTGCGGATGAGTACGGCTGAGTGCGAAGGAGTGCGTATGAGTACGGCTGAGTGCGAAGGAGTGCGGATGAGAACGGCTGAGTGCGAAGGAGTGCGGATGAGTACGGCTGAGTGCGAAGGAGTGCGGATGAGAGCGAAGGAGTGCGGATGAGAACGGCTGAGTGCGAAGGAGTGCGGATGAGTACGGCTGAGAGCGAAGGAGTGTGGATGAGAGCGAAGGAGTGCGGATGAGTACGGCTGAGAGCGAAGAAGTGTGGATGAGTACGGCTGAGTGCGAAGTAGGGCGGATGAGTACGGCTGAGAGTGAAGGAGTGTGGATGAGTACGGCTGAGAGCGAAGGAGTGTGGATGAGAACGGCTGAGTGCGAAGGAGTGCGGGCGATAACGTTGTCTGAACAAAGCAATTGCCGCTCGCACCGTCTGTTTGCATATACTCGTTAGTTATACCATCTATACATACTGATGTATTTAACCTCAAAATATATCACGATATATTTTTGCATCGAAAAAGTTTATCGTGACTTTACAGCATCAATATAACGTAAGGTATTTTTGTACATAAGAATTTTCTTGGAAGTTCAGAAAAGAAATGCTTCCTGCTAACCAAAGTTTTTTTTTTGTTGTGTTTGTGTAGGTTGAATATACATTGAAAAAGTCACCCTCACCCCTGATAGAGCTGATTCCAAAATTCTATGCTGATTATGCAGTCTCACTCTCACTGTCTGTCACACTCACACTGTCACTGTGTCACACAATTGTATTACCTTTATAATAAGCATACTATTCTACTCATGTCTCATTTCACTAAAGAGTTTACAATTTAGTAGTTTTATAAATGCCAAAATATCTAAAATAATAATTGAAATTTGAAGAATAATAAAAATAACCACTGATTTCCCAATCCCCACCTCTACATCTACTGTTACTGATTTACAAGCTCTGCACTGGGTTGATTGGTTCATATAGGATGGTAGCATTAGCCTATAGCCTATAGGCCGGCGGGGCCGCCAAAAATCTAATGCAATGTTGAGATTTTTCAATACAATTTTCCGGAAAAAATGGCAAGTAAGCAATAAATCAGATGAAAAATATTAACAAAAATAATAGCAGAGAAAAAATATACAGCGTTAGCTCAAAAATCAATTCGATTGAATGGTGCCACCATTTCTTTAAACGTTAGCAGAGCGGCAGCCATATTTACTTACTGGCATAGCATAGGTATACAAATAGAAGTTTGTCCGTCGGCCCATCATTTTTTGTCATTTAAATATGTTTCCACTCAAGAAAATTGGTATGTAACACCGGCACCGTAAACAATAGCATTATTTGCATTTATAAAAGTTTTTCGGGCCATTTTGAGGAGGTCAATTTTATTTTATCTGATCTCAAATATGGCACCAAAACAACGTAAAGCACGGCCCGACAAGGGTTTGTTTACGTTTACGATCCAAATGACGTCA
>NW_025934009.1:6973-53010 GCF_000764305.2 Hyalella azteca | reverse complement strand
TGTATACCCTCCCTGTATACCCTCCCTGTATACCCTCCCTGTATACCCTCCCTGTATACCCTCCCTGTATACCCTCACTGTATACCCTCCCTGTATACCCTCCCTGTATACCCTCCCTGTATACCCTCCCTGTATACCCTCACTGTATACCCTCCCTGTATTCCCTCACTGTATACCCTCCCTGTATTCCCTCACTGTATACCCTCCCTGTATACCCTCCCTGTATACCTCACTGTATACCCTCACTGTATACCCTCCCTGTATACTCTCCCTGTATACCCTCCCTGTATACCCTCCTGTATAGCCCTCCCTGTATACCCTCCCTGTATACCCTCCCTGTATACCCTCTAAGGCTTCATCACAACGGCAGCTCGAGGCGCCAGAGCAGCAGCGTTCAGTGCAAATAAATGCGCTGCCTCCGACGCGTGGTGCTCAGGCGTCGCGTGGCGTTGGTCCTGGTCACACGCATTCGTGTCACGCATTCGTATGATGCATTCGTGTCACGCATTCGTATATGATGCATTCGTGTCATGCATTCTTATATGACGCATTCGTGTCACGCGTTCGTGTCTTGCATTCGTGTCACGCATCCGTATATGACGCATTCGTGTCACGCATTCGTGTCGTGCACTCGTATAATGCATTCGTGTCACGCGTTCGTGTCACGCATTCGTATATGTAGAGCAGGAACGCGTTGCATTTAAACAGAGCTAAATCCCGTGACATGTTGATATTCTAAATCAAATCGTAATTGGATTCAGGGGCCCTTCAATGAGACGCAAAATAATTCTGCGGCAGGTAATGGAATCTTCTCCTAGAAGGCCGAAAAAGTACTAGAAGATATTAATTTTCATATTTTATTTATATTTTTAATTTCTCTATTTTATATTTTAATCTTTTATTTCCTTTGTATTTTAATTTCCTTCGTTTCTGAAATATTAATTAGTTTAGGATTTAATCATTCAAATGATCTTACTATGAGCATTGAACATTTGCTCAATTAATAATAGTTTCGTTTTTGTCAATTGAAAAAAGGTTGATGAGGAAATTTGCAATTTCTTGTAATCTAACTAAAAGGGCATCCGTCGTCCCAATTACTGCTAGGCTCGTTACTATTATCAGATCACTTTCTCCCACACTCGAAAGGTGAACCTCCTAACACAATTTAACTTGAACGTCATACTTATTTTTATTTGAAAATTAATATTAAAAATGAAATAGCAATGGGATTAGCCCATGCACTACTCATTCAATCGGGTCATTTTTGTGACTGGTCGGACCTATCGGCTGAGCTATACTCTACAAAGCTCTGAACCTTGTTACTTGCATATGATCCTCCGTCGTTATTTATTCGTTCCCATATCGCACCTTTGTAAAGTAGATTATTGAATAACATCTTATTTATGTTAACTGCCCTCTATAATTGGTTGCTAAATCCTGTAGAGTTAACGAATAAATATTCGTATTCACCTTAAATTTATGAACCGCATCCTCTTGACACAATCCTAAGTTATTATTTTGTCAACTGATCAGGTTTCGAAATTTAGTTATGCTCTAAATTTTTTTAACCTTTCGTGACTGATGGGGCAATTACATCTCGCTCAATATTATATCCTATAGCTTAACACATCACGCAACATTCAAGGCCCAGCTAACTACAGGGATTTTTGAGAATCACTCCTGCACCTATGTTAACTCCAAAGGAATATTATTTTCATCTCTTTGTTGTGAAATGTTATTCTAGGCTATTGCACTGGTTTGCCAAAGGAAATTTGTGAAATTATTCTACAACCTACGAATATATGGTGGGTAAATATTTTTTCTTGCAAAGTCAGTATTTCTCACAACAAATTTATTTGTGATAATGATGAATTTCTATGAACCCTGACTGCAAATTTGTCTGTAGGGCCAAGCATTGAATGTAAAAGCAACGTTTCAACAAATAAAAGCAACAGAAGTGCAGCTACAGCGCAGCAGCCTAATATGGCGCAAAACCACCTCAATTGCGCCCATATACTACCTGGACTTCCTAGTCCCGTTTATATAATTTTTACCATCACTATATATTTAATTATTATGTACAGAAGCGCATTATTCAGTTCTAATATATCATGATTCAGTAAAAAAAAAGTAGAAATAAAAAGTTGTAAAATACATTGCAGTTACGAAATGGTTAATGTGAGTTTCTCTCAAGGAACAAACGCGCAAAAATTGAATTTAGCCCAATGAAACTATTGTTTTTAGTCGAGTCAGTCATGAAAAATAGGATGTGTTCAGTCTTGTTGGCGGGTATCTTGCTTACCACGCCCCGCCCCGCGTGGGGGGAGGCCCTGTGGGTAGACTCACGCTGCCCCTCCACCTGCATGGCGTCTTCTGACGAACTATTATCAGTCCACACAAGCAGCCTCATCCTGTGTGCCCTGATCTGTGTGGCACACAAGTGTGAAGCCTTCCAACATGATAATGGTAAGCAACCACAAACACTTAGAGAAATTAATGAGACTTTGAATGGCGGTTCAGTTTTTGCCTCCGTGAAATTTTTCCTGACTCAGTTTGGCCCGGAAAGGAAGAATCAGTGCTAAACGCAGAAATAAATTAAGCGTGTCACTATTTGCACAAAAAACCTATCCACTTTCCAAAAACCAAAACCTATCCAGTTATCATTTCCAGAACGAATGCTCCAGTTATATGTGATGTGGAAAGTTCTTATTCTCTATAGCGAAGTTCCCTCCACTTTACATCGCTAGTCTTTGCCGGTGCTTGCCACTAAAATTAAGCAACATTTATTTGGGCTTGTATCTTTTCCTCTTTGTTGTATAAAACTCTTCTTTCTCTTTCCTCTCCCACAGTGACATAAAATTCAGCCCCCATCACCTAGCATTAACCAAATTGGGCACCTAGCGCATTTTTCGTCTCTTATTATCATCATATTTTTCTCCTCTCAGCCAGTCTGCTACACCCGTTCCTATTGTCCAATATTCCCGCTGCAGCCGATCACTCACATCATGAAAAATTCATGGTTAAGGAATACATAGGTGAAGGTTAAGGAAGATTGGATTCCTCGCTATACTTTATGAAAGCTTTACTTAGAATCGGTGTTGGGGTTGACTTAGACAAATTTAGCTTTACTTCAGAAACAACACATGGAAATTTGAGCACCTGCCCAATCAAAATTTTGATTCCTATCATCCGCTGGCACAAGGACGCCCCAAGCTCACCTAGCGCGTAAATTAGCGGCTCAATGTACGTTTTAGGTTCTAGTTGTACGAGGGAAATAAGCACCTGATTAGGATCCGGTCTATTCCCTGACAACCGTGGGGCGAGTGCGGGGCGCGCATATTTGGCACCTGATACCACCGAGACAGACACTGCCAAGTGCCGAACATGAAAATTGCGTTAAAAAATGCCCTCCTTAGAGCGTTAAAATTTAAAAAAATAAAGGGGAGAAGTGAAGGGGCATTTTTTAACGCATTTTTCAGATTCGGCCGTGTCTGTCCAGAACGTATCAGGTACCAAATACGCGCGCCCCTAAGCTCGACAGGTACTGTATTTCACAAGATTCAGTTCGGCGCTTATATTTCGCTCCGGCAACCGGAACCTAAAGCGGACAAAGAGCCGCTAATTTATACCATTAGGCGAGCTTTGGGCGTCCTTGTGTCAGCTGCTGACAGGAATAAAAATTTCGATAGGGTAGGGCCTGTGACTCCCGAAAACGGCTCCTAATTAGTAGCTGAATATGATAGGCGGCCGATTGGCGTTTTATTTGCCTCTAATGCGACTATGGCGAGTCCGGCGTCTCTGAACGGAATCTGAATTTCGACTGGTTGTAGGGGCGGGGAAATAGAATGATTGAGACGGACAAAGAATGCTAAGTTTTCTAGGATGATATGCAATGTTTTTATTTATTTTTTGTATACATTGTTTTATTATAGTTATTCCTGTTTGCTCGTTGGATATTTGCTATTTGCATTTAAGCTCGTAAACAGAAGAATTACATACAAGTAGGTTCTACATTGATGCTGATTTAGCATCGTCTTTTATAAATCATCTCATATTTATTAGTAAATGCTTAATTGAGATTGAATGCCTTACCAGTATATAGTCTAAGATGGTATTAATGATCCAGTGTATTTCTCCCGAGGCGTGTGCGTGGTGTCCAAGTATTCCCTGCCTGCGGCCCTGACCGCCACATTCCGGCGCCCGGCGCCCACCAACGCCACACGGGAAGTGGCGCGTGGCAAGCCTGTCACTGCCACTCCATACTTTGATATTATGTAATTATTGATATCAATGCAGGCAAAATGTTAATTGAGTTATGCACCGAATGACGAAAGCATCAATTTTTTACTCTGTAGGGTTCTGGCTAAATAATAATTTAGTTAAAGTTAAACAGTGAGAAAATCTTCACAATAATTCGGGTTACATAAAAAATTTTCACCTAACAGGAATAAATTATTTATCTATTTGCTGTATTTTGCTTATTCGTTTTGCATATCAAGTATTGCATATGTATTACAAGTATTACATTATACTTGTAATACATATGCAATACAAGTTTTTGTTATTTTTGAGTTACTTTTAAAATTAAATATTTAATGTCTCATCTAAAATTTTTATCGCGACACCCAGGGTGCCGGAGTTCGTCGTAGACGGCGACAACAACACCAAATACCACTCAGAAGTGTCGGACAGGTACCCCCAGCCCTGGTTGCTGGTCAACCTGCTGGGGGGCATGATGGTGAAGGCTGTTAGGGTACTGCCCTTTGTGGGTTGGTTCTCCGGCCGGGTCACTCTCATTCGGGTGAGTCAACCGTATGAGTCACGTTCGAGAACAGAAGTCATCTTATGGTGACAGTATAAGTCAACGTATGATGACAGTGCAAGTCATCGTATGATGACAGTGCAAGTCATCGTATGATGATCGATTGATCATACAAGTCATCGTATCATGATAGTAAAAATCATCGTATGATGATCGTACAAGTCATCGTATGATGATTGTACAAGTCATCGTATGATGATCGTGAATGTTATCGTATGATGATCATGAATGTTATCGTATGATGATCACGTTCGAGAACAGAAGTCATCTTATGGTGACAGTATAAGTCAACGTATGATGACAGTATAAGACAACGTATGATGACAGTGCAAGTCATCGTATGATGATATTATAAGTCATCGTATGATGATCGTGAATGTTATCGTATGATGATCATGAATGTTATCGTATGATGACCGCGAATGTTATCGTATGATGATCATGAATGTTATCGTATGATGACCGCGAATGTTATCGAATGGTGATCGTACATGTTAGCGTATGATAACATGCACGAAAAAGAGCTCTTCTGAATCAGAAACAAGCTTGCATAAGCTGAAAAAAAACTTATTCCAGAACTCAAGCATTAGTACGGTAATATTTTGAAGAATATAATGTATATTTATAGTGTATATTATAGTGTATATAATAGTGTATAGTGTATATATAGTGTATGTAATACTGTATAGTGTATATAGTGTATATAATGTATATAGGAAATTTTTTCGCTAGTGACAGACGCCACCCAGTCAAACAGCTCTCGATCGATCGACAAAGATTCGATCAAGAATATTAATTGGGCTTTCAACATCGCTCAGGCTTTCTTCACAACTTTATCAATTTACTCCAGAATTCGGATTTTACAGCTCATTTACCGCAGCACTAATGTAGTGAGTGAGTTTCAACATTTATGGGTTGCAGCGAGATTTGATATTCCAATAGAATAAATGGCCAACCAAAAAGATTGCGTTTTAATTTTTTCGGTGCGCTCCGTAGAGTTGCTTTCTTTCAGTATATTCGATCTGCAGCGATAACCCCACAGTCGATAGTGCGCCGCGTATCTGTAAAGATTATTTGGGGCAAATCGACTCTCAATTCTTAGGATGGTCGAATATTCTGCGTTCTGCCCTAACCCACAATAATCGACATCATAACCCACATTGGCGTTTGACTGGGCAGTGCATGAGGAAAGCGTAGTTGAATTTGTATGATAGTTGCCCCTGAAGAATGAATAAGATATGATATCAATTGCATGATACAAAATAAGATAATGTCGATATTAAGTACAATATTCAAAGAAATATTACAAATAAGAGGAACAATTTGGGAGCTATTTAAGGTCTTATCCCAAACGTTTGCGGACAAAGCTCAAGTGAGATTATAGTTAGCTGAACTAACGAAAAAATATAAAATCGTTTAGTAGTTCGGAATGGCCTGCACATGGTTTGATAATTAAAAAATTAAAGAAAATGTAATTCGTCCCAAATGACTAAGTTACGCATTTGGATTCAGGTTGGGCTTGGCAACGACGAGCCTCCTACCACGACCGACTACTACCAGTACTACTACGACCCCCCCTCGTCACCAGACTTTAGTCAGTATGACGTGGTGGGGGCCATCGACGGGCCGGTCCCCTCGGGGGAGAAGTGGTATGAGTTTGACGTGTCGCCCCCCCGCTGCAGCCGCTACGTCGCCGTCTACAAACACGTCCCCAGTGACTACGATACATACCTGCTCATCGTCTCCGAGCTGCAGGCCATCGACGTGTACTAGACGAGGACGAACCGAACCTGCGAGGGCGAACCGAACCTGCGCACTTGGAGGGAAGAGAGAAAGAAAATGAACTAAGAATGAATAATGAAAGTGAATGATATATCTAAGAAAAATGAATGCGTTATTTAGTCCACACTTTCGGCACGTAGCACTGAAACGCCTTTTTGCCAGACCAATCTGTGTCAGAATGACCCACACAAGAGCAAAAAGTGAAGCGCTATCAGGACAGTCACACTCATTCCTCTGGGTGAAGGGGCAATTTTCTAACGTTTAAGCTTAAAGGGAAGGCTTTAAGAGGAAGGCTTAGAGGGAAGGCCGTAAGAGGAAGGCTTAGAGGGAAGGCCCTAGCCCTCTACCGCCTGCCACGAGTAACCGGAGCAATATTGTCACAAGCCTTCTTCCCAAAAAGGATACGTTCTAGTGAGCGCAAAATGACTTGCACTGATGGTTGCCACCACGTACGACAACTTTAAAATGTTCTCTTTTGCGTACAAACGTCCTCAGGTTGCTACACTAAATAGTTTACGTATAATTTAAGTTGAAAGTTATGTTCCCGGAGGGTGACACACGGCGGTAGAGGGTTAGGGCTTAGAGCGAAGAAAGAGACGAATTCATGCAAGAGTTCGAATCTGAAACTAGTATGCATCCTTAAATACTATTGTTTATAAATACATTGTAGTAACCAAAGAATTCTAGACAATTCTCAGTAGTATCCTCATAGACGTTCTCTAAATTATTCATTCGTAAAAAAATGTACAGGTTAAAATCAAATTCACATGAATTTAAAAGTGGCATGACAACATTAACTGAAATTGCATGATACATAATTAATTGTTCACCAATAAAGAGGACAAGTGAAGCCAGGATATGAGCTTCGCTCTACACGTCACCGAGGCTGGTGAAGCCAAGTCAGATTAAAGTAATATGAAGTTAAGACAATGAAAGATGTTTCTTGTTCTATCCAGCTACACTTTGCGAGATAATTAATCATTTTTTTATTTTATATTTGGTATAATATGTCATTAGGTTATTCATTATAATAATTATATGGCACCATAGTATTTAATTATTTTGTATTGGGTGTGCGAAGCACAGCCGCAGCTCGTGATCAGCACGGGTGTCTGGGTGTGGGTGTCTGGGTGTGGGTGTCTGGGTGTGGGTGTCTGGGTGTGAGTGTCTGGGTGTGGGTGTCTGGGTGTGGGTGTCTGGGTGTGGTGTCTGGGTGTGGGTGTCTGAGGGTTACCTCGAGGGGAACTTCACGCGACGCCTGAGGGAAAGCAGGACACTAGTGAGGGCTTAGGGGTTACTAGGGGATTACTATTTACTATATTTGGGGAAGCAAAGAGGAGACCTCTGAGCGGAAACTAGGAAGGGTAAAGAGCTAAATAAGCCCATAAGCCTGATAACATTGTCATAAGTAAGGGGTAGGGATCTACGATGGAGGAAAAAATATTTGAAAAAATTAAACAAAATTCCATCGAATTCAGTAACCGAATCTTTAGGCGCTTCACCTGCCATTATTGCACCTCAATTTAGATTAGAGTGCCTCTTATAATATTATGGCACCTCATATAATATTATAGCACCTCATGGTAATAGGTCATGTTTACTCTCAAAATATACGATATTATTGGGTGTGAGTGTCTGGGTGTGGGTGTCTGGGTGTGGGTGTCTGCGTGTAGGTGTCTGGGTGTGGGTGTCTGAGGGTTACCTCGAGGGGAACTTCACGCGACGCCTGAGGGAAAGCAGGACACTAGTGAGGGCTTAGGGGTTACTAGGGGATTACTATTTACTATAGTTGGGGAAGCTAAGAGGGGACCTTTGAGCGGAAACTAGGAAGGGTATAAAGAGCTAAATAAGCCCACATGCCTGATAACATTGTCATAAGAAAGGGGTAGGCATCTACGATGGAGAAAAAAAATATTTGAAAAAATGAAACAAAGTTCCATCGAATTCAGTAACCGAATATTTAGGCGCATCACCTGCCATTATTGCGCCTCACTTTAGATTATAGTGCCTCTTATAATATTACGGCACCTCGTATAATATTATAGCACCTCATGGTAATAGGTCATGTTTACTCTCAAAATATACGATATTATTAAGAAGAAAGATAACCATCTGTGATTCGTAATTACGGCAAACCTCAGCGCCCGTCCGTCGTCTGGTCGACGAAATAACGCAGTTTACTCCCCGTCAATTTGCTGTGTCTTCTCAAAATCTGATGAAGTATAAAATATTGTGTGGCCAGCTTATTATTTCTCACCTAATTGATATAAACTCTGAAGCTCGTTGTTATTTGCCCCTAAAACAAACTCGTGATGGATTCACTCATTAGGTTCGGTAAAGTTAGGTTTGGTAGAGTTAGGTTAGTTTAGATTTTAGAACTAGGCTGGATAGAAATAAATCTGCAATACTTCCACCGTGACTTCACGGTCACATCTCGGTGTAGAATGGATCACATGTAGAATGGACTCTAGATCACTCTATGGACTCTAGATTCTACATGTAGAATCTCTAGATCACATATAGAATGGAGTCAAAATTTTTATATACTGCATCAAATTTATTTTTGGCATCACCTGAAATAAAATTTTGGTATTAATTAGCGGCGAAACATTGCGAAAGAAAACCTTCGCACGCTTCAGCTCATCAGGAAGCAGAACACGTTTAGCCACACGTATTGCCAGGACTTTGATATTAAACGTTAGAAGTAGAGCAGCCAAATAAGCGTTACGTGGTCCAGACTCATGATACAAGTGCCATTACATTCAGCCTATCCATGACAAACAATCTGAACAATAGAACAATCTTTTCAGTGTATAAAAGAATTTATTCGTGCAGAGCGTGGCAAACCTCATCTGTTCCATTAATGAAGAAAAAATTTGTTAAAAACTATTGTTGACTTTTTGAAACGGCTGAAATATCAGAAGCCAGTCATCCAGTAAGTGGCTGAGGTATCGGAAGCCAGTCAGCCAGTAAGTGGCTGAGGTATAGTAAGCCAGTCAGCCAGTAAGTGGCTGAGGTAAAGTAAGCCAGTCAGCCAGGAAGTGGCTGAGGTATAGTAAGCCAGTCAGCCAGGAAGTGGCTGAGGTATAGTAAGTCAGTCAGCCAGTAAGTGGCTGAGATATAGTAAGCCAGTCAGCCAGGAAGTGGCTGAGGTATAGTAAGCCAGTAAGCCAGTCAACCAGGAAGTGGCTGAGATATAGTAAGCCAGTCAGCCAGTAAGCGGCTGAGGTAAAATAAGCCAGTCAGCCAGTAAGTGGCTGAGGTATAGTAAGCCAGTCAGCCAGTAAGCGGCTGAGGTATAGTAAGCCAGTCAGCCAGTAAGCGGCAGAGGTATAATAAGCCAGTCAGCCAGTAAGTGGCTGAGGTATAGTAAGCCAGTCAGCCAGTTAAGTGGCTGAGGTATCGGAAGCCAGGTGAGGGCTTCAGGTGAGGGCTCATTGAGGCAGTTTGTCTTCAGTGCCGCGCTGGCTGTTGTGAGGTGAGGTTGTATGTCGTGGTCTTCTTTTGTTGACATTTCAAACGCGATTCATCGAGACGCTGTTGTAATCACGCAATAAATATTTATTAATTACTGTAGGAATTAACATTCTGCAGAATTGAAAATAGTTTATATACTTTCTAAAAGGAAGTCTTGTATGATTCAGTGAGCTACAATCGATTTAATGCGAACCATGCGGGCGAGCGACTGAGCGGAGAAGGTGAGTGAAATTAGGCGTAATTCCAGGCGTATTGTTCGGCGTAATTCCAGGCGTAATTCCAGGCGTATTGTTCGGCGTAATTCCAGGCGTATTGTTCGGCGTAATTCCAGGCGTGCGTATTATCAGGCGTATTTTCCGACGTAATTTCTAGCGTATTTTCCGACGTAAATTCTAGCGTATTATCAGACGTATTTTCCGACGTAATTTCTAGCGTATTATCAGGCGTATATTCAGGCGTATTGTTAGTCGCAGTATCAGACGCATTGTACCAGATCCTGTCACTCACGACACAAACTGCGTCAATGTTCCTAATGACTTGCCAGTTACTTGCACACCAAAGGGGAGACTCTGATAATGTTTGAGATACGAGAACGTATCTCAAGCATTGAGAGCTTCTAGAGATACTTTCACACATCTCAAACATTGAGAGCTTCTTGAGATACGATCACGTATCTCAAACATTGAGAAATTCTTGAGATACGTTCACGTATCTCAAACATTGGTAGCTTCTCGAGATACGATCACGTATCTCAAACATTGAGAGCTTCTTGAGATACGTTTACGTATCTCAAACATTGAGAGCTTCTCGAGATACGTTCAAGTATCTCAAAAAGAAAAGTTGTGGTACAGGCTTGGGTACTCTGCATGTTCGTAATCACATTCAATTGTTGTTTCGTGCACTCACATGCGTTATTAATTTTCTCGGTTTGTTTATTTACGATTGTAATTTTATCTATTTATTGGTTCATTTAATTAAATTTAAATTTCATTTAATTTTAGACGGCGATCCTAACGTTGCTCAGGATAGGCAATAAGATTTAAGACTCGCGTTATCTCGCCTGTTTTATTTTTCGAATTTAGTTAGTTTACATTGGGGATTTAAACATAGATATAAATAAATATTTATATAAACCTCATCGAAACTTACATTTCAAAATAAGTTCTGGTTCATTTCTTAAATTTGATATAGATCTTTGAACGAAAACGCAATTTTCAACCGCACCTCTTGTTTGAAACCTTCCCCACGGGGGGGGGGGGTTAGGGATCCAAACCCCCGATAATAAAATTTTGGGCCCCGGCATGGCAGGTATCCTGGATACGCGCTCACACAACTAGCCCCAGTATATTGTGGCACAAAACACAAACACAGAAACAATCTTTTCACAATTGAATTTAAATATTATCGACTTTGCTTCAATCTTTGATTTAATGCATTATGGGTAGGTATGACACCACACGCCATGTACATCACACGGTATTACACGCATACACATTACACAACACACACACACACAACACAACACACGCATTGCACAGGAAAGGCCACACAGCCTGTGTAGTGAGTCACGCGTTATCGACCGTCTGATGAATGTCAGCCTGCATCGCCTGTGCTGCTGTGCGTCGCCTGTGCTGCTGTGCATCTGAGGGCTGCATGAAAGATGGCCGGCGGATGGCCGTCTGAGGGGCGGCCGCTGGACACATATGGCATGAAGCGCCCGTTGCGGATCGATTCAAAATTTGATGGACGCCGCGAACAGCCGCGTGACTGTTGCATGTCACGGCACGGCCCGCCCACTGAGCTCGTCCACTGAGCCCGTCCACTCTGCCCGCTGAAACTGACCACGCAAACCCATGAACCCATCCACGTTACCCTCTGAACCCGTCCATGCTGCTCCTGAATCCGCCTATTTGTATTTGTTTCGGTATTTGTATATGTATTTGTTTCGGACGTAGCAGTGCCATTCCACGATGGATCGCCACTTCTAACTATCGTTCATCCGCCCTCATTTGGGCCAGCTGATGCACAATGCTGTTGCTTGCTGCTCGCCGCTGGTAGTGTTGCAGGGGAGGTCGATCAGGAATTGTGCCCATGAACACGTCCAGTTGTCTCTTGAAGTTCTCCAGGGTGAACTCTTACTCTCTCAGATCCTTTGGTAGGACGTTAAACAGCCTCAGTCCTGCGACGGAAAGGGATCCTTCCCGCAGGGATTGAAATCTGACTGCAGATCTGTTACGTAGTGGGGGGACCTTGCACAGTCTCCCCCTTCTCGCGTTGTGATGAGTCTCAATCCTGGAGGTCTCGCTCTCGGACTCGCTCTTGCTTTGGTGCCATTCCGGTTATCACGTACTTTCCATGTAGACAGAATGACATACCTCTCCCGTCTCCTCTGTAGTGAGTACAGACCCAGGCGCTTCAACCTCTTCCAGTAGTTCAACTCCTCTATCCCTCTGATCCTGGAAGATAAGGTTCATTGGTCCCTTTCCAGTTGCCGCACCACGGCGAGTGTGAACGGGGTCCAGAGCTGGCAGCAGTATTCAAGTATAGGTATTGCAGGGGCTCTAAAGAGTGTTTTCCCGCTTCTCTTGCTCTGAACGTCTGCCAGATCCACCAAATCTGTCGCCTACTCATCTGTCCCCTGAACCCGTCCAAGCATCCTCTTGAATCCGTCCATGCTGCCCTCTGAACCCGTCAAGCGGCGCCCTGAACGCGTCACACAGCCCTCTGAACGCGTCACACTGCCTTCTGAACGCGTCAGACTGCTCCCTGATTACTACAATAATCAAACTCTCAATTCTTTTTGCTAAATGTTTTGAATTTAGCGGTAGGCCAAGGGATGAGATAATAACGGCATTTCTCGCTAGCAGAATTCAGTTCCAGTGACCATTTGCAGTTACTGTGCTTACAAATTGATGTTAATAAACTATTAATAATAAACAATTTTCTGAATAGCAATGCAGAGAGCAACTTATTTCATGATTCGTTCTACATTATTATTTACGCATTGATTTCAGGCCGGTGGAGAGGTATGAGAACTTGAACATCGTAGGTGAAAGGGTCGTACGGCTTGGTTCCGAAGTGTTCATATAGTTATCGCCGTTATTTTACCATTTTTTCAGGCCGGTAGAGAGGTACGAGAACTTGGGCATCGTAAGCGAAGGGGTCTTACGGCTTGGTGGTGAAGTATTCATAGTTATCACCATTATTATATCATTGTTTTCAGACCAATGGAGAGGTACGAGAACTTGGGCATCGTGGGCGAGGGTTCGTACGGCGTGGTGCTGAAGTGTCGGCACCGCGAGACAGGGCAGCTCGTCGCCGTTAAGAAGTTCCTGGAGGGCGAGGATGACCCGCAGGTCAAGAAGATCGCGCTGCGCGAAGTGCGCATGCTCAAGGTGGGTCACCATTGCCCGAAACGGGTCTTACTGGGTCCAAGTGGGTCTCAGGCTTGCTGTGCCATTCATCCTGGCTCGAAGTGGGTCATCTTTGCCGGAAGTGGGTCATTTAATTTACTCCGAACCCCTTATCCGTAAACACCAAACTCCGTTGATAAAAAATTCTTCTCGTGATATATGTTATCCGCTGTGTATAAGTAAAACGTATTGTAAAGCATTGTGCTAATGAGATACGAGTGTCTCGGCACCTGTACTTACAGTATTTCCTGCACTCATTACAATGTGCCCCAACAGCGTTTGCGTCACGAGAACCTGATCAACCTGATCGAGTTTTTCCGGCGCAAGCGTCGTCTGTACCTCGTGTTCGAGTACGTCGACCACACCGTGCTGGACGAGATAGACGCGGCCGACGGGGGGCTCAGCGAGGCCGTCGCCAGGGCCCACATCTTCCAGGTGCTGCGGGGCATCGCCTTCTGCCACCACAACCAGGTGGGTCACCGCAACCATGTGGGTCGCCGCAACCAGGTGGGTCACCGCAACCATGTGGGTCGAGACAACCAGGTGGGTCAGCGCAACAAGGTGGGTCACCACAACCAGGTGGGTTACCACAACCAGGTGGGTCACCGCAGCCAGGTGGGTCGCCGCAACCAGGTGAGTCGAGACAACCAGGTGGGGCACCAGGGCACACAACTCACAGGTGCTGGTGCGAGGCGCCCACAAAGTTGAAGGTCATAACCATGCCATCGTACTTGAATCTTTATCAGCGAACAACAGAGATTTATTATAATTTCTCTATTACATGTATAATCATATGACAGTGAATGTAATTCTTACATAATTTATAACAAGAAATAAGTTAATGCACGAAGCCCCGCATACCCTGGCAGATCATCCACCGCGACGTGAAGCCCGAGAACGTCCTGGTGTCGCGTCTGGGCGTCGTCAAGCTCTGCGACTTCGGCTTCGCGCGCCTCGTCGCCAACCCCGGGGAGGCCTTCACCGACTACGTGGCTACATGGCAATTTTTGACAGGGAAGTGGACGTGTGGGCCGTGGGTTGCCTGCTGTGCATTAACATGGCAACTATTGACAGGGAGGTGGACGTGGAGGCCGTGGGTTGCCTGCTATGCATTAACATGGCAATTTTTAACAGAGAGGTGGACGTGTGGGCCGTGGGTTGCCTGCTATGCATTAACATGGCAACTGTTGACAGGGAAGTGGACGTGTGGGCCGTGGGTTGCCTGCTGGCAGAGATGTTGACTGCAGATCCCCTCTTCCCCGGCGAGTCCGACATCGACCAACTTTTCCACATCATCCAAGCCCTCGGTCAGCCCCTGATAAAGCCTTCCACATCATTCAATAAATATTTTCACATTGTACTTCAATACTTACCAAATCTTATTAAATGTTCGTAGTTCAATTCTATTTCATTTTCACAGAGTCCTTTAAACATAGAAATAATTTAATATGTGCTAACCAATACGTTATTCAACTTTAAACATTACCATTCATATGTGCCAACATGTACGTCAATCTTAAAATTACAATTTCACATGTTCGATGACTTGACTCTTCTTGACTCCGTCTCACTAAGCGAGGCTCGGGGTCATGCCATGCCATTACGGCTCTATGACAATATCAAAATTGTAGCACTACGCATGAGATATCAATATTTCGTGTATCTCGTTCCAAGGCCTAATGGTGTTTCCTTGATGTTTGGTTACGATTTCTGACCCTACAGGAGAACTGAGCGCCCACCACCAAACTCTGGTGGAGAAGAACCCGATGATGTCGGGACTCCATCTGCCCGCGGGGGCATCTACCCCCTTGTCCAGCACCTACCCCAACTGGTCTCCCCGGGCCCAGGAGTTCATCAAAGCGTGTCTGAATCTGGTCCCAACTAACCGACCTTCAGCGCAGGCTTTGCTCGCTCACGATTTCTTCCTGCACGACTCTTTCCCTGACACTTTCCTGCCGGAGCTGAGGCAGAAGGTGCACCAGGAGTTTAACGGAAACGCCTTGCTCTGCAAGGATGGGCGTCGAGGCTCCGGGGGCGCCTACAAGCGAGCCAAGAAGGCGCAGGAGGCCATGCTGAGTCCCGAGGCCATCTATGGGAAGAGCCTCGCCAACCCGCCTGCCAAAACTGATCTCAGCAAAAGGTTAGAACTGGTGTCATGAGGATAGAACTGGCGTCATGAGGTTAGAACTGGCGTCATTAGGTTAGAACTGGCGTCATGATGTTAGAACTGGCGTCATGAGGTTAGAACTGGCGTTTTTAGGTTAGAACTGGCGTCATGAGGTTAGAACTGGCGTCATGAGGTTAGAACTGGCGTCATGAGGTTAGAACTGGCGTCATGAAGTTAGAACTGGTGTCATGAGGTTAGAAATACATTGTGTTGTTATTAGGTTAGAACTGGTTTTGTTGTGAGTTAGAACTGGTGTTGTTTTAAGGTTAGAACTGGGGGTCGCCATGAGATTAGAACGGATATTCCCATGGGGTTAGATTTGGTCCGGCTAAACGGCTAACTAAATCTGAAGTTGCACAGAGCTTCGAGCGAAGTTAGAATTGCCGAGAGTTTAGCATTGAGGTTGTTTATCACTCACTCAAGGTCAAATGCTGATCGTTTGACCTCAAGTTAGCTAGAGGTTGAAACGATGTTCAGATCTAAAAACTTGCGTTGCAAGGAAGATAATACCCGTACAATGAAAAAGTCATATATAACTTTACCGACATGTTTGAAATCGTTGAATAAATTGGTTATATCTTGCGGTTTCCGGAAGTTAGAGCTGGTCTACCTGCTCCTTCCGTCTACCGATACATATGAATAATTTTTTGTCGTTGAACAGCCGGGCATCAGTGAAGATGCCTCCGGCTCCTGCTCAAGGGCCCAGCTCGGTGAACAGATCAGGTCTGTCCTACGGGACCAATTTCTCAGAGAGACGAGGGATCAACCTCGAGGACGGCCCTCCAAGCCTACCGTTCACCACGATGCCCCCCGTCAGGGATGCTTCCACCTCCAACTACTCAGGCTCAAGTTTTTCTACAACTTTTCCTAATTCTGTATCCTTCCTGAACCTATCAAGTGTCGGCACTTCAAGTCAGCACTCGAGACACGGCAATTCTTCCACAGGGTCACCGACCAAACCAAGTTACTTTGGCATGCAGACCAATGCCTACAGCTCCCCTTCAAAGTGAGTCACGACAATCCAGAGTCAAATTTTTATATTATTAAACTAGCAATTATGAAGCAGCTAATCAAAAAGCTGTTCATTTAGTTCTTTAATAGTGCGTGTTTGTACATTTATTTACTTTGTATAGCGTTTAAACATTAAACACTGAAGAGAGTACACAATTCTTGCTAAAATAAGATCGTCGAAGTGATGTTGACTAATCCTCAATATCAGTTACACCAATAGCGACAGCCTCATTAATAATTGATCATTCCTGTTAACTTCAACATTGCAGAAGCTCCGATCGAGGCACCAAGTCACCTCTAAATCTCTGGGGCAGCAGCATCAAGCCGAAGTATCCATCATCGTCTTCAACTTCAACCTTGCCCCACACGGTGGAAACTCGAGCTCTGCGTTCAAACTCCACCCCAGATGATGATGAATTCAACTTGTCACTTTTACTCCACGAGACAGCGGGCTTACCACCCCCTTCTACCTCATACACCTCATCCGTGCGGCAACACCCCTTCGAGTTCCAGCGTCATCCATACACCATAAGTCTAGACAACTCACGGGATCTAATCAGCAAGCCCATGGACACCCTGAGCCAAAAGGACTTCCACACTCCCTCAAGGGACCTCTTGGCCCGAGAACAGCTTGCCAGAGATCGTCTCTCAAGGGATCCTTTAAGGGAAATCAAGGATAACTCGAGGGAAATTAGCAGGACTCTAAAACAGGAGACCTTAAACTCCGGGCTGCGAAGGTCCAAAGTGGAGACCAACAGCGGCGGGAAGATCAAGTACGGCACAGACGACCTGTCGCTGCCCAACGTGCCCGGCGGTGAGTACGGCTGTTTTTCCCAACCAATCGTTTCCGGCCGTAAACGCTGTTTCTATCTGTGGATCGTTCTTAATACGTCAGGGCATGCTGATTTAATACTCCAGTAAGATTTTAATCTTCTCTGCAAATGTAGTATAGCTACGATATTCATTTACCAGCAAGTTCTGTGTTGCAGCCGTAGTCACTATTCAGCGAGAATTGTGTTGTAACAATTGTAACTATTCAGCTGGTATTGTGTTGGTACAATAGTCGTTAGTCATCCAGTATTACGACCTCGCAACAGTCACTGTTTAGTCGTAAAGACGCTCACTATCCAACGCCCGCAGTGGTGGGGGGTGGGGCCGGCAGTCCTCTCAAGAGCGGCCGCAGATTCTGCGCAGACTCGCCGGCGCCGAACGGCGGCTTCGGCGACGGCGGGCTGCCGCGGCGGCCGCCGATGCCGTCACTGGCGGCACAACCGCGCAGCTCATCGGTGAGTAGACCGTTCATGCTCTGCCACTAATTAAGATCGTTGTATGTTCGTTCGAACTATTTACGTTCGTCGTAACTTCCATTATAACTAGTTAAGATCGTCGCAAGTCCATTCATTTCTGATACTTCACCTCCTCCCACACCAACAAGGCAACAACTAACTATTCTACCGCTAAAACCTGCCACTCACACATAATAAATACAACCAACGTAGAATATAGTCCAATTTTGTAAGCTTTGAGACTCTTGTGATGATGTCGGCCTCGTGAGCTCTGCAAGTGTTGTGAGAGCAACGTGAACGTTTCTTGTCCACGGAGCCTCTTGTGATTTGCCATGTTTTCTGAAAATAAATTCGGTCCAGTATAACTACTACGTTCAGTTTGCTGACCTATAAGCTTCTCACCAATAATTCACTTTCAGGAGACTCCTCAACAGCGAAGCCTGTCTCTTTACTTCCTCTTCGCATGAAGCTCCTCCGCTGCTCTTCACTTCCTCTATAAATGAAGAGCCTCCGCTGTCTCTTTACTTCCTCTTCTCATGAAGCTCTTTCGCTGCTCTTCACTTCCTTTTTACACGAAGCTCTTCTGCTGCTCTTCACTCCCTCATCGCATGAAACTCCTCCGTTGCTCTTCACTTCCTCTATAAAATGAAGCGCCTCTGCTACTCTTCACTCCCTCTTTAATGAAGCGCCTCCGCTGCTCTTCACTCCCTGTTTAGTGAAGGCCCTCTGCTACTCTTCAGTCCTTCTTTAATGAAGCTCTTCAGCCGCTTCTCTCTCTTTAGCCTGCCTTCCTTGCTTCGTTTTCTCATGCAGCTTTGTTTCGCTTGCAGAGCTTCTAAGTTTTCTTGAATTGCGAGACAGAGGGACAGTTAATGAGAAGCAGTTAATTAGTAGTTAAATACCAGCAGTTAATTCAGTTAATTACGAGCAGTTGATAAGCAGATAAGTGCGAGCAGCTAATAAGCAGTAAAGAACGAGCAATTAATATGCAGTACAGTACGAGCAATTATTAAGCAGTTAAGTACGAGCAGTTAATAAGCAGATGAGTACGAGCAGTTAATAAGCAGTTAAGTACGAGCAGTTAATCAACAGTTAAGTACGAGCAGCTAACCCTCTACCGCCTGAGTCCTGACACGAGTAACCGAAGCAATATTGTCACAAGCCTGTTTACCAAAAAGGATACGTTCTAGTGAGCGCAAAATGACTTGCACTGATGGTTGCCGCCACGTAAAACAACTTTAAAATGTTCTCTGTTGCATACAAACTTCCTCAGGTTGCTACACTCAATAGTTTACGTATAATTTAAGTTGAAAGTAATGTTTCCGGAAAGTGACATGCGGTTATAGAGGGTTAATTAACAGTTCACGCTGCAATGCAAGTCTGCGACGTTACTGGAACCTAAAGTAACTAAGCACAATTTCTAACAATGATACCAGACTTTCGTCCGCTACTGGTTTCACGTTTACTTGTTGTTTAGAAACATTTTATTGTTATTCCTGCTAATTTTTAAGTGTAATACGTTGGAAAAGTAAAAAATAGTCCAGAAATAAGTTAGGAACGTGAAGCAGTTAATTAGTAGTTAAATACCAGCAGTTAATAAACAGTTAATTACGAGCAGTTGATAAGCAGATAAGTGCGAGCAGCTAATAAGCAGTAGAGTAAGAGCAATTAATATGCAGTAAAGTACGAGCAATTATCAAGCAGTTAAGTACGAACAGTTAATTAACAGTTAAGTACGAGCAGCTAACCCTCTACCGCCTGAGTCCTGACACGAGTAACCGAAGCAATATTGTCACAAGCCTACTTCCCATAAAGGAAGGATACGTTCTAGTGAGCGCAGTGATACCAGACTTTCATCCGCTACTCGTTTTACGTTTACTTGTTGTTTAAAAATAGTTTATTGTTATTCCTGCTAATTTTTAAGTGTAATACGTTGGAAAAGTAAAAAATAGTCCAGAAATAAGTTAGGAACGTCTCATGCCGTCCAAAAATAAGTTAGGAACGTCTCATGCCGTCCCAGATGTCAGTTAAGAAAGTCAAATGTCATCCATGTTTTAGTTTCCATTTAATTGCGCCTAATTTATGCTTAGAGAATTTGTTAACAACGCAATCTTCTGCCATGTTATCTTTAGTGACAAGACGTATCACTTGTTTGGTTTATTTGCCCGCACATATTGTAATTTTAGTGCATCCTAGTGCACTAGTGAAGTCAATGCACTAGTGAGTATGATAATTACATGCTAGTTGATTTACTGATCCTACGTCTCGTATCCTGATCATCCTTTTCCCAGTCAGACTCATCGCGCGGCTCCTCTCCTGTCCCGAACTTCCCTTTCGTATGACGTCAGACCAGCAACAACAAAAACAACGGCATCCATCACAACTACTACCATCACAGCAGCAACTACTACCATCACGGTTGCAACAACATCCGTTGTTTCCCTCCCGGCCAAACCAGACGCGACCACAAGAAGCCCACCAGGAAAGGCTCCAGGCAGGACCGAGCTTTCATTTCGTATTTTGGACCTTGAGCTTGAGGACGCCATCCTGACTTCTACCGTCGCCCTGCCTGAGACGGCGGCCACCAGAAGGCGGGGGGCAGGCGTAGGCAAGAACAAGCCCCCATCCCCGCAAAACTGGCGGTTTGATAACGACCACTTAACCTCCAACAGCTTATATCAAGCGTCTTTAAAAACTGCGTCGCGACGTGATAAAATTACTTTAGATTTTGGCGCGAGGCAGAACTCTTTCCCTATCAGTTTGGAGGAACTTCCTTTGTTTGGAGAAGGAAGGGCAATAAAGTTGGTTGGTCGGCCTTCAGCTTCAGCCGAGTTTGCCGAGGCGAGACGGCAACCTGCACCCCGAGAATACAGGTCGGCTGACTATCCTGCTGCAGGTTCAGGAGGTGTGTGTCGGCGACTCAGGTCTAGAACTGTCAACGACATCGACAACAACAACGCGGAGACTGCAACAAAACCGTCAGATATCTTCCCTGACTTCTGCAACAATCGAACAGCAAAGAACCGGCGGGACTCTTGATCCTGTCAGTATAAAAGAAGACCTCAGATTGAACACTAAATTCCCCTTCCCAGTGATGGTGAGGCACTGGAACTTGAATTCCTTGAGGATGATGAGGCAATTAAGCCTCATCAATCCTTGATTGTGATCTGACACAGTGAACGGGTGCGATGAGTTATCACGTTGCAGGACTCCAGCGTTGCTACGGCAAAGGTATACGAGACAAAAATCAAAATCCTTACGGCAGTTGTCATCATCACAGATGCTGCAGTCTTTCTTTCACAAATCCCCTCCGCACCTAATTACCCAGACGTACTCTCCAAAAGGTACTCCCCGAGACGTACTCCCCTTAAACTACTCCCTCCAGACGTACTTCTCTTAAGGTACTCTTTCCAGACGTTCTCCTATTTATAGGTACTCCCTCAAGACGTACTACACTTAAGGTACTCTCCTCAGAAGTACTGCCTTTAATGAACTTTTTCCAGACGTACTCCCATTGTGTTTCTGCTCCCTAGACGTATTCCCTCCAGACGTACTCCGTCCAGATGTGCACAACCCCAACTGCGTCCTGAATCTCACATGTCGTACGGCGGCTCAGGTGCCGGCATGTCGTACGGCAGCTCAGGTGCCGGCATGTCGTACGGCGGCTCAGGTGCCAGCATGTCGTACGGCGGCTCAGGTGCCGGCATGTCGTACGGCGGCTCAGGTGTGATTTTCATCAGATTAGCGCTTTAAAATGAATTACATTTTATTAGTAAAAAGAACGATAAAATATCTTATGTGATTTCCACCCTATCAACAGAGATTGGAGTGCGATGAGTTATAGTCACACGATGAGTTATAGTCACACGATTAATTAAAGTCACACGATGAGTTATAGTTACATGATGAGTTATAGTCACACGATGAGTTATAGTCACACGATGAGTTATAGTCACATGATGAGTTATAGTCGCGCAGCGTCATCCTGTTCATCATCCAATAGTTGCCACGACACGTCATTCATCATTGTACAGTAGGATGGACAAAAAATGATACTCTGCGCGGGTTAGGAAAAGAAAAGTCATTAATTAAAGCAAGAATTTATTATTTCGGTCTTCATAGTTAAAAGTTAGGAAGATAAATTCGTTTTATTGCTCGACTATCTTAACATTATCTCATAAATCTATAGATAATAAGGAATAATAATCAAAATCATTACTTAATAAGTGGTGGTAATTAAAGCTTCAGTAATAATACTTCTAGCTAACTACGGTTAACATAACCTAAGCTAGTACTCGTAACTGACTAGAATTGTAATACTTGATTTGGCAGCTTGAAATTCTACTCATACATGGTGGGTAGGATTCTAGATTTTCTGGTGACCAGGGGTGTAGTCGTAGGCCACAAGTTTAACTCATAAATAAGACTTGAAGCTAACGCCTAGCCTTAGCATGGAATAACTTTACTCAGCCACTGAACTAGAAGAAACAGAATACGCTGGAACACCGTAATCCAGACCAGTGCCACACCGCTCAAAGATAATAACGTCGTAGATCTTCAGCCAAAACTTACGCATGCTCGCTGTCGCTCACAAGCACGCATGCACATACGCGTTTGGCTGCACCTACTATGGCATAACCCCTTCTGGCTAACCTATTCAGTATTCACAACCTTCTTTCTCACAATCTTCTTGCAATCAATGGCTGGCTTTACCGGTTTTCTAACTTCCAGCAGCCAATGAGGTTGGGTTAGGTCCTCTCAGCTTTGTTTTTGAGGAAGAAATGTTGCAACTTGCGTAGGTTATGCCAGAAGAGGTTCCGCCGGAAGAGATTAGGCGAGATGCAGTTTGGCCACGCTTATCTTTAGCAACTATAAGTAGTGGCTGGGGACACCCGACGAAAACACAGCAAGGACGACGCAGAGAAAACAGCGCAATGATGACACAGGTAAACCGCTGCAAGGACAGAACAGAGAAACCATCGTAGGTATGACGCAGAGAAACCATTGTAAATAAGACTTGAAGCTAACGCCTAGCCTTAGCATGGAATAACTTTACTCAGCCACTGAACTAGAAGAAACAGAATACGCTGGAACACCGTAATCTAGACCAGTGGCACACCGCTCAAAGATAATAACGTCGTAGGTCTTCAACCAAAAAAAAACTCGCTCACAAGCACGCACATTCGCGTTTGGCTGTACCTACTCTGGCCTAACCTCTTCTGGCTAACCTATTCAGTATTCACAACCTTCTTTCTCACAATCTTCTTGCAATCAATGGCTGGCTTTACCGGTTCACTTGAACCGCTTTTCTAACTTCCAGCAGCCAACGAGGTTGGGTTAGGTCCTCTCAGCTTTGTTTTTGGGGAAGAAATGTTGCAACTTGCGTAGGTTATGCCAGAAGAGGTTCGGCCGGAAGAGATTAGGCCAGATGCAGTTTGGCCACTCTTACCTTAAGCAAGTTTAAGTGGAGGCTGAGAACACCCGGCGAAAACACAGCAAGGACGATGCAGAGAAAACAGCGTAATGACGACGCAGGTAAACCGCCGCAAGGACAGAACAGAGAAACCACCGCAGAGATGACGCAGAGAAACCATTGCAAGGACAACACAGAGAAATCACCACAGGTACGGCGCAGGGGAATCGCCGCAATAACGACGCAGGAAAACCACCTCAGGGACGACGCAAGGAAAGCACCGCAAAATTGACGCAGAGAGGAAGCACCACCTAATCGTCGTCAAAATGCCCCTTAATTACGCCTCGCGATTAGACTCTTCCTCAGACAACGCACAACTTTTTTTCGGAAACCCAGACACCTACCGGCACCTAGCATAGTTGCATTGACATGACTGCACCTAGCAAACATGTACCTGGCGCGGCTGCACCTGGCATCAGCTGCTTACAAAGCATGTATTGCGGGGTTCCGACGTTTGAGTAAACATAAAAAATGCCTGCGCTATTATATTCTGCTATTATATTATTTATAAAATGCTATTATATTCTGCCAAACCTGAGTGATGACCACTAGAGGACGTCAACCTGGAGTGGAAGTCTCACATGACACCATCATTAGAATTAAACGCCGTTGTAATAGCACATGAGAGCAGGGAAATTGTAAGCCTCCCAAGGTTTCGAAGATTGATCGCAAGCAGAAATAAGTTGTATGGCCTACAAGCAAGTGCCATGCCTAAGTCTAGCATATTATTAATGAAGTGCATGCACTGTACCTACAGCCGCGGCAGGTACGTGCTTCTGCAATCAAGCGCTAGCTCTTTTATTACAAGCAATAATAACGGGAAAAAACCATGAAACACGATAGTCTTTGGTTGGCACAGGAGTCTATTCTGATTACCAGCATTAATAACTAGGCTAAGACCATGAAACCTATCATTCTTTGGTTGCCGCGAGAATTACATCACCACAGCCCCTCCTTACTCTTAGTTACTACAACGCATAGCCTCACTCCCTTGTGCATGTTTATTGATGCCCCACGGTACCTCAAGTGTGCTTTTGCGCCGCCGCGCATATATTCAATGCCCTCACATTGAACCAAAATAACTAGTTCATCTGATAAACTCTTTGATGTACACGAGGATTATTTCTAAAGTGAACTTTTCAAGTAAACAGATCGTTTATCTGCCAAGAGAGCCCTAGCCCGTATCCATAACTGATAAACGCGGCATCAGGGTTACGAAGGCTTAAAATGATACTAATAGTGAGATGCGTTATGAGCGTCAGAATATTTGTCACGTACGCTGAGACAAAAACAGAGATCTGCGTAGGAACTTTCTACGAGATCATTGTATCTCCAGAGAGAGGGATCTATGTGGAGCTCTTTGGTTGTGAGAAGCGAACGAGGCGTCTCTTGAATGCGAGGTTTGGTCAGCGTACTGGAATGCAGAACACAATAATTCTATACACACATTTTCGGAGCCAAATTAACTCTTAAAAGATCGAGTTGGCACGTATGTTGCAGTTAAGTTATGTTACGATTTGACACTTTATGATTAAGTTTTATTTGGTAGTATTTAGTCAATTTGACATCCATATCACATTATTTTGGGCTAAACATTCATACCTTAAACGAGCGCTGAATTGTCAATCTATTAACAAAATTGAGATCGCAACGGATATAATTGTTAAATAAGTTGATAGTGGGCAAGAATAATTTCTCATTCAGTTTTTATCGATTAAAAAAGCCGAAGCATAATAGACAAATTGAACATTTACAATTCTTTTACAACGAATGTGGTCACCAAAACGCGACACGCCACGCAGGAAAAAAATGCCGCTAAATACGAACTCGGATTTTTCAATCACACTAAAGATTTTTCGACCAGTCTAAATCGGTGAACGCCATTAGTCCACACTAATATTTCAGGACACTGTGAGTTCAGAGAGAGCTATGTAAATTGAACGACGTACTCCTTCTCCTCAACGGTCAAACAGGTGCAACAATATATACAATTTTAATGAAGTTCAAGATATGTTGAAGCACCTCCCAGTCTACTCTCTGTCACGAACAGCTAAGCATAAATGAGTAATGATCATCACAGAGAACATATCTAGCATATGAGGTGCGATCAAATATAGATGAACGATGATTAAGTTTGAGAACAAAAAATTCAAGCAGGGGCAAAAAATTAGTTGCTGAGTGACGATACTTATCGTGGAGGCTTCAGCTGATTATCCTGCCTGGCACATGCATCTAAAACAGTTGAAATGTACGATGATTATCTTAGAGAACACGGCCGACCAACAGGTACAACAAAACATACAGTAGTATGCAGTACAATGATTATTGCAGAGGACAGCGCCTACTCAACAGGTACAGCCAAACATAATTAGCTGCACTATGATTATTGCAGAGAACAGGACCCGCCTAACAGGTGTGACCAGCATTCCTAGCATCGAAAGGCCAAGATCGACACTGAAATGAGAATCAGTAAATGGCAGACCCCCATGATCGTCCCTGACGCTCTGCTGGGGATTGTAGCCCTCAAGTATTCCTGTTGTCCAGCAGAATATTCGAAAACATCGAACATTGCCTCATCATTTTCTTTTTCGAACATCACGGAGCGTGATTCCTCTTTCGAAGAATTCATTAGAGCGTCATGTGTGGAATTGCCAAGAAGTGGTGATGAGGAGATAGCCAATTCGGTTTCATCCTCAGTTCTGGTTTCTGACTGTAAATCAATAGCAGGCGTTAAACGGTCTCCCAAATTAGATTTCCAAGATGTAGAATCAAAATTTGGGAGGATTACAGGAGCGTCATCAATTTTTGTCGTTTGGACCACAGGCATTGTCTGATCTTGATGCAAATCTTCTTCAATTATTGAATTAGAATCTAATTCTGAAATTGTTGTTCTGCCACTAAGATTATAACTAGAAGTTGGTTGGCCTTTCTTCGAAAAATCGGTTGTGGTCCCAACAGTAAGCTCTAAGGGTGACAGTTCGGATGACATCGTCGAGTGGACATCATTCTCCACCAAACTTTTTGATAACAATGAATTTGGATAATTCTCAGTCCTTGGCGAATTTGCACCGATGAAATTCGAAGAGGTGTCGGTCCTGGCTCCGGTACCATTATTTTCTTCTTTGACAATATCATATTGGTAAACGCCCAATTCCTTGTTTGCAAGAAATAGCTCATTGTCGTAGACATCGTAAGCATTTCTAGTTATTGATCCATTTGCGATACTTTTCGACAGCAAGACGCCTAACTCCTCCCTGTTTTGGCCACTTGGCTCAGCGAAGGAGTCGGAGTTTTCAATTNTTTGCAAGAAATAGCTCATTGTCGTAGACATCGTAAGCATTTCTAGTTATTGATCCATTTGCGATACTTTTCGACAGCAAGACGCCCAACTCCTCCCTGTTTTGGCCACTTGGCTCAGCGAAGGAGTCGGAGTTTTCAATTGAGTTTTTCATTGAATAAACTGAAGATAAGTCATTCGAGGAATCAGCGGTTACTGAAGTTAGGTGAGAGCTCATCAAAGGAGGTGGTTCGAGGGCTTGAGAGTAATTAAGGGCTGGCACGTCTTCACTAGAAGCCTCTTTAAAAGCCCGAGATGATTGAGTTGCTTTGTATGGCCGCTTCGATGCTTCCTGAACAACCTCAGATAATTTAGGCTTCATGAATGGCTGTTCCGTAAACTCATGGACTGCTCCAGATAATTTAGGGTTCATGAATGATTGTTCCGTAAACTCATGGACTGCTCCAGATAATTTAGGACTCGTGAATGGTTGTTCCGTAAACTCGTGTGCTGCTCCAGGTAATTTAGACTTTAAGAAAGGTTGATTGATCACACTTAGAACCTCGTAATCGTACACCTCTCCATTCTGCCCGTGTACGGTGTACTGTGGTATCTGGCCGTTGAAAGTGTCGCCATTGATAGCTAAAAGTATCGTGCACTTCTGCGATGGAGTAGTTAGCAATTCTACAGTCGGCTTTTCGTTGTTATGATTATTCAATGCGCTGTGAATTGGCAAGCTATTTGTACTGCCATAAAAATATGAGTTCATATTTATTTGTGTGTTGATGTGCTGAGTTTGCGCTGGCGGCACCGAATGGAACTGAATTCTATTGAAGTCTGACGGGGTAGTAGAGTGTGATCCTCCTGCACCTGGCACTTGTGATGGTTGTGTTTGACCAAAACTTTGATCGCCTACTGGGAAACCACTAAATTTTGTTGTGAAAACCACTTGTCCATCTTTGGTAGTTGACGCTGCTATTGTCACCATCGGATTTATGGAAAAGAAGGGAGAATTAATCGACGTCTGGAACAAAGACGAGCCCTGGTTCTGCTGTTGTTCTGATGAAGCAGTTTTGGTGTCCTCCGAACTATTCGAAGTCATATTTTCTTTTTCCAAAAATTTACTGACAGGTTTAGAAATTCCTTTCAAATAACCGTTACTCTCAATAGGAATCCCAATTATTCTGGAATTTTCTGTGCTCTTCACATTAGGTGGTAAGTTTGCAGTGATATTAGGAAGATTTGGAGGTAGAAGAGAAATCCTGACTTCTGGACTATTTTTGTCGGGCAATAATCTAGGAATCTGTGCGTTGTGTTGGATTACAGGAGTGGATGCCGGGAGATTGATTCTAGAAGTTTTCTGAGTGGATAGGTAATTGATTGGCAGTGTCGTTGGCCCATAAGAAATATTAGAGTTAACCAAAAATCCAGCAGTTTCATCAGCAAATGAAGTTTTTAAATGACCGGGAAATGTTTCAATCACATTTGATCCGACAATTTTAATAGAATTCTTCTCATCATTCTCTGCCAGACTGTTGTTCGTTTCCGTTGTTGAGAAATCTGTATTATCATGAACATCAAAAACACTATTGGCGATACTAGTAAATTCATCGTCCACAGAATCGTTTGTGGGAGGAGAATTAACACTAAATAGCATGAGTTTTGTTGCGTTAGTCGATATTGCGTGACTCTTTGAGGCTCCATCTCTAATAGTGGTGAGATTTTCTGCGCGTGAGAGCTCAAAATTAGTTACAGTACCTGCTGTGGTTTCTTCGGACGCATTTTTACCAATTGTGGCATGTGCTTTCGCTTTGTTTACCCAGGGAAAGAATGTGTTTGAAACCGATTGCATCGTAGTAGAGGGAAGTTCAGAATTTAAATCCAGAGATGATTTTGTTTTCGCCATCTCGGTAGTCAATGTGAATCTTGGGTTCAGATTTTCACTAGTAAATTGGAATGGTTGTAATGTAGTAGATGAAACTGCTTCTCGCCATTTCATATCTGGATTTTCGTTGGCAAGAAACGAATAATTTTGAGTAGTTGTGCTCCTACTGCCCTGGTTGAGAGACTCATTGATTGGTGGCATCGAGGTTACAAGCGTAGGTATTATTACATGAGGTATCTTAGTTACATTCTTAGAACTTGGTTTTATTTGTACCTTGTTCCCTGGAACTAAACTCATTTCATGATTTGGCTTTTTAGTTAAAGGAATTTTTGGCTGGTTTGCTGGAGTCATACTGGTTGGTGTTAGGTGCTGATAATCATATTCGAGAGGGTACTCCTCGTAGTCAATTACGTCACTGAAGCTACATCCAGTTAACTCGTCGTTTCCCTCAGGACAATCAATGACGCCATCGCAGTAAAATTCACGTGGGATGCAATGGCCACTTGGACAACGCCATTCTTCTGGACCGCAAGAAATCGCGTTTCCACGTTTCTTTTCCAGCTTAGGGCTTCTCGTAGATGCTGGTGTAGT
The DNA here is from genome assembly GCF_000764305.2 of Hyalella azteca. NCBI lineage: Eukaryota > Metazoa > Arthropoda > Malacostraca > Amphipoda > Hyalellidae > Hyalella > Hyalella azteca. The sequence continues at coordinate 23,826 of NW_025934009.1, read as the reverse complement.
TGAAGAAGTAGAGCTTGTGGTAGTTGGTGAACTGTTGCAAAGACGAGGGTCCTCGTCTTCTCCTCTGTGGCAGTCAAAGTGGCCATCACAAAGCCAGAAACTTGGTACGCACCAGCCGCCTCCGCAGTCAAATTCATCGTCTCCACAATTGATCACCTGTAATTTTGAGCTGGTGATGCTGGGCACCCCAATGTTTAGGATGCTTCCCATTGCCTCAGCTTTAGGGATGTCCTCGATTGCGGGATAGTCGCTCTGTGTTGATCTAGAAGACATGGGTAGCCCCCGACTAGAAGAGCTGTCTTTCGATAGATGCCCTGACCTGCTATTTTGCGCATCAGCTGAAAGAACACTTCCGTTCGAATCGTCATTTTCGCTGCTGGAGTAGTGAAGATATTCGTAGTCATCAAATCTTGATTTGTAGTCGTAACGATACTCTTCCGTCGCATAGTCCGAAGTCTGTGTAGTTGTTGCTGCGGCCGTCAAATCGGCGTCCTCATGTTCAATGAGCGTTTCGCGGTTTTTTGAAGTTGCCGAGAAAATATTTTCTAAGGTTGCACCTGCACGAGATGCATTTCTTTGTTCTGAGTCGTTGAAATCGTAATTTTTATCTTTTTGCTGAACGAGAAAAGGATGAGAAATCATGCTCGAAAGAGGATCATTCTTATGGTTCACGTCAGTAGTTGTTAGAGTTCCGTGAATGTTATTAGAAGTGGGATCATTTGATGCACGAGGTTTATCTGTACCATTCTTGATATTTGGTGGTGTCACATAATTCAAAGATCCCGCATGTGGATGCAGAGGCACGTGCTGCGCCGTCGAGCCACTATGTTGTGGTGATAGTGGAGCTCCAGACGAACTTTTCTTTTGATCCAAAGTTGACAAATCTATGAATGGGAGAGTATTTAACGTGTGAGGGATCGTCGAACCTACATGTGGGTGCAAGGGATGGTTGTCTTGTATCGTTGAACCAACGTGTGTATGTGAGGAATGCGAATGCCGCATCGTCGAACCAACATGTGGGTGTAGGAAAGGCGTGTGATTCACCGACGTACTAACTTGCGGACGTGCGGAATGCATGAGTTGCATCGTTGAACCAACGGGTGGATGTGAGGAATGCAAGAGGTGAATCGTCGAACCAACATGTGGGTGCAAAGACGGAGTTTGGTGCGTTGCCGAACCAAAATGTAGGTTTGAAGACGGTGTTTGAGACATTGGCGAACCAGAGAGTGGGCTTGACGTCACTGCGCTGTGCGCAATTTTCCTCACAGTACACAACGTGATCGTCTCGTCCTGACCTCCTGGACAGTCCCTTATGCCATCACACAGCTGGTCCTCCCTAACACACGGACCTGTGGGACCACACGGGACGTCTTCTTCGGCGAGACAAGCCCGCTGTGCAGTAACATCGGCTGGAAGAGTTGGCTGCAATCGATCTACGTTGGTCCGGAGGCTGGCTGAAGGTGTGTACCCATTTGAGAGTCCATTTTGACCACACACAGCAACAGATTCATCCCACCTGAAGACATAAATGTAAATTTAAGAACGTACTCCAGGTCCCAAACTGGCAACATTTAATAACCCATTACATTATCAAGAATCGTGGCGTTTAGCGTGAGTGTTTAGAGCAACAAAGAATCAATAACCTCCATCTCTACTTCTTGAAATCAGCAGGCAACTGATGCCCAACTCTTGCAGTCCGGTGACAGCTGAAGCGTATTGCATTTTTTGTGGAAAATTCCTTTGTACGCGATTTGGTGCACCCATCAGACAAGTCATACTCCACATGTGTATGACTTGTCACCACAGTCACCCGTTTTAATAGCCACATGACTCACCCGTCTGCACAGCCACATGACTCACCCGTCTGCACAGCAACATGACTCACTCATCTGCACAGCCACATGACTCACCCATCTGCACAGCCACATGACTCGCTCGTCTGCACAGCCACATGACTCACCCGTCTGCACAACCACATGACTCACCCATCTGCACAGCTACATGCCTCACCCGTCTGCACAGCCACATGCCTCACCCGTCTACACAGCTACATGCCTCACCCGTCTGCACAGCCACATGACTCACTCGTCTGCACAGCCACATGACTCACCCGTCTGCACAGCCACATGACTCACCCGTCTGCACAGCCACATGCCTCACCCGTCTGCACAGCCACATGACTCACCCTTCTTCACAGCCACATGACTCACCCTTCTTCACAGCCACATGACTCCCCCGTCTGGACAGCCACATGACTCACCCGTCTGCACAGCCACATGCCTCACCCGTCTTCACACCCACATGACTCACCCGTCTGGACAGTCGCTCACCGAGACAGTCCTGGACGCCATCACATCGCCACGTGGACGGCAAGCAGACGCCGCCGCCCCAGCACCTGAAGCCGCCCACGCATCCTTCTTCTGCCGCCCCACAGCCGCGCTCGTCCGATCCATCTGATGCGCGATCAGAGCATTAATAATTATATCACTTTCCTCACGTTCACATGCAGTCACCACCTCCACAACGCACGGCAGTAACAACTTACTTAATCGTCACGAACAGCTACTACTATCGCCCTGTGCTGTCACCCCAAAATCAGCAGTACCGTCGCACAGTACAGTTATATCCCTCCCGACATGCCACATCACCCCACTCCTCTACAACTGATGTCAACACTGCCGTTGCACAGCTAGACGGCAGCACGACATGCCACCACCTCCCTCCTCAACGTCGGAACTGCCGTAACACAGCCGAACGGTGGTGGTACTTCACACAGCCAGACGGCAGCACGTACGACATCAATCGGCACTGCTGTCGCTCAGTCATACGGTAGCACGACATGCCACCACCTTCCTTCTCACCGTCACAGTCGTCACTGCCGTCGCATAAGGTGCTTATACACGGGGCGAATAGTTGCGTCGATTAGTTGAGTTAACAACAGTTTGGCAGGCTAAAGGTGCTTGTGCTTGTACACGGGGATAGTGCAGACGGCTAGTAGATCTGACAGTTGCCAAATGTCTGCCGCTTGGTGTCTATCCCGCAAAGAAGCTTATAGAGCCAATACACGATGAGTGTTTTCAGTACAGTGCTGAGTGCGCCAACGCCAGTGCGACGTTGGAAGTTGTCGAGTAAGGTGTGTGCATGGTGGAGACATGCAGGAGCTGCGCTCTACAGTGGGCAAGAGAGAGACCGACGCAGTTGTGCACGCTAAGACGGCCGAAGCGGTAATGGGCACAGTCGACTACTTCAAAATAACTCGAGTCACTCTGCGTGCAATGCACCAGCTATAGTTGCCTCTGAACAAGTCAATCATCATAAATTTTAGCTGCGTCGACGCAACTATTCGCCTCGTGTATAAGCACCTATAGCCAGCCAGACGACAACACGACATGTCACCACCTTCCCTCTCACCGTCACAGTCGGCGCACAGCCAGACGGCAGCACGACATGCCACCACCTTCAGCTCACCGTCACAGTCGGCACTGCCGTCGCACAGCCAGAAGGGCGACACGCAGCGCTCGGAGCCGCCTGGGCAGCGCACCTGCAGCGCGGAGTAACACCCCGACACGCCGTCCGTCGTCCGAGCACCCGCCGCTGCAACCAGTTCCGCTATTTTAGTCATGATCACGGAATATATTCATTCATATTCAACAATTAATTGGGAACAAAAGTATCAAGCAAGTATAAAACTTTACTTATCATGTCACTTCTGGAAAACTTCCAGCTGTTCCTTGTTAAGCATGATCTTGTCAACATGCCTGTCCTCTCATCAGTGTCTATCTTTCCTGATTCCCTTTCTCCTTGATCACCCATAACCCCCACCCACCGACGTGCAGGGAGCCGGTGTAGAGCAGGAAGGTTAGGGCGGTGGTGACGTCACCGCTCTGACTCAGCGCCTCTACGGTGACCTTAAACTGCCGGTCCAGCGGCAGCCCGACTAGCGTGGCCTGAGGCGTCACCTTAGGGCGAGGAGGTCAAGCTAGAAAAGATGTTGGAAATTGGGGGAATTGGGCCGAGGTTTTTTAAATGTTTCAAGGTATGGAGAGTAATAGTCGCATAACATAGGGATTGGCCACGACAAATGGAGCATGGTTGAAGGGGAGCATGGAGGGAGGAGGCGGAGCATGGAGGAGGGGGAGTTATTTTTTGATGATTGCGGTATTTGCCGCCCTGTGTGAAAGGGGCTTACCACTAGTAACATGGCCCCAGCTGTACACTAGTACCATGGCCCCAGCTGTATTCTAGTAACACGGCCCCAGCTGTCCACTAGTGACACTAGTCACCTGCTGGTGGGTAGCAGCGGTCAGCACCTCCTGGGCGAGGCTCTGGCCGTCCCAGACCCGCACCCTGTAGCGCGCTGGGGGGGAGGGGGGGCTGGTGGGTCCCTCTGTCGCACGGCGAATAACAAAACAAGTTTTAAAATAGAATGAACGCTAAGTCAATTATTAAAACGAATTATTGGGTAATTATCTCGTTTGGAGTTAATATCGGGAGTTATGAAACAACAATTGTGTATAGCTAATGTTTGCAATATTTGAAAAACATTTAACTGAATGTAACATGTTTAATATATTAAAAGCCTACGACCTGAGTGATAGAGTAACGAAACTTTGCAGTAATACTTGAGAAACACTGCTTTCAACTGCAGCTCAGAGAGCAATGACGTAAACTGTGTACACTTACTACACCCAGTAAGGGTAGAAGACCACTCCGAACAAGATTTAGATGTGGGCCTGACTCAGAAACAGGAGCCGCCTAGGACTATCTCGGGGAACACGTAAATTAGCCGCTAATGTCCACTTCAGCCGGGCTTGAAGTGCAGCTCCTAAGCAGCTTGCAAACTCGGTATGACTCGGTTCGGCCAACCCTTGTCATATTCTCAAGACGCTGAAAAATGTGAAAAAAAGCATCTGACCGGCCGCTGATTTTTATCAGTTGGCCCAGCAGACCCAAAAGAAATCTAGGCCGAGTGTAGTGATTTAAGTGCTAGGCCAGCACTGAATTTTTGGCCAGTGTTGAATTCTACGCGTTAGCCAATTTTTTCGATAAATAAGTATCTAAACGAGGGCAGTGAGGGGACTTACCGCGGCTGGCGAGAGCTGAGGTCGTGAAGGGAGCGGTTGCCCACGTCAGTGTGACGCCGGTCGTCACGTGGAGCAGGTCGGCGGTGTCGCTGGGCGGGTGAAACTCAGCGTCCGCAGCTGAGGGAGCTGTCGTTGCAACATCGAGAGTTAAAGCAATGCTGAACATCTTTGATTAATTACATTTTCGGTCAAATAGAGCAACGATTTGTGTAAAACCTTTTCATTTAATTCAAACGGAAATGGAAACAGTCAACCAATTTCAAGAGTCTTCGATTGAAATAATGAGTGACGGGTGGATATTAGTTTAGGGCGAATATAAATCTAAGTTAAGTAGTTATAAATTTGGGGTAAATATAAGTTTCTTCTGAATATAATTTAGGGTGACTTATATTATATTTATTTATTATATTTTAGGGGTGAATAGGGAGGATTAATTGCAAGGAAAACGTACTCTGGGTGAGGGTGGGGGGCGTGTGGGTGTAGGTGAGAAGGGTGTAGCCCCACAGGTGTTGCCCCACGAGTGCCCGCAGCTCCCCCGCGTAGCTCCCCCCACTCGTCAGCCCCCCAAACTGCGGGAGAAAAATATTGTCTGTAATTAAGGAGGGTAATTCCTACAAAGTAATACTTAATGCAAGGTTATTATAAGCTGAGAACGTATTATTAATTATTCGATTAAGTCATCCACTGTATTTAAACTAATTATAAAGAACAAAATTGAGACAAAATATATAACTAGCAATTAATATAATTGATTGCTTAATTGATTTATTAATTAACATTTATTATAATTACTAAATTTCTGCAATTTTTTAATCCCAATACCGTCGTTAAAGTAATACATAATNTATCCTCACTATCCTCACTATCCTCACTATCCTCACTATCCTCAGTATCCTCATTATCCTCACTATCCTCACTATCCTCACTATCCTCACTATCCTCACTATCCTCACTACCCTCACTACCCTCACTATCCTCACTATCCTCACTATCCTCACTATCCTCACTATCCTCACTATCCTCCCTCTAGGAATACATTTTCAGGTCGAGGCAATATCTCGACAGGATAAGTATCCTGGATACGCGCCCCAACAGCCCCCATACAAGGTATAACATAAATAAAAATGTCCCCGAATTTTTAATTAATTTTAACTCAATTTTGAAAGAACAAGTTTAATTAATACTATTTTCTTCATAAAGTTGTATCCTACATACCAAACAAAATGAAAAAGAGCACAAAACTTTTACTTTAATAAGCAAATCATTTTTTTCGGTAAATCAATCAGCGTGAATAGTTTATTCAACAAATTTTCAAAAATTTACAATATTCTAAGAGAAAATAAAATTTACTGCATGGGAAAAAAACTACATAAAAATTGTCCTGATGTAAAGAGGGGTAAAAACCTATTAAAAAGTCGAGGATATTTTTATGTGACACCCTGAACATTGCGGCCGCAGGCTGTACACAAACTCCGACAATGTTATAAGATTATTGCCAGTTTAAATGCTGTCGCATTTCCTTAACAAAGTCGCTGGCAAGTTTGCCCTCTCACGACCCTCGGCACAATGTCGTTACAAAGGGCAACGTAATGGCAAGGGATGACCGCAGCCCTTAGCAGGAGCAACGTAAGGGCAAGGATGAAAGCAGCCCTTAGCAAGGGCAATGTAAGGGCAAGGGATGATCGCAGCCCTCAGCAAGAGCAATGTAAGGGCAAGGGATGAAAGCAGCCCTTAGCAGGAGCAACGTAAGGGCAAGGGATGACCGCAACCCTTAGCATGGCAACGTAAGGGCAAGGGATGACAGCAGCCCTTAACAGGAGCAACGTAAGGGCAAGGGATGACAGCAGCCCTTAGCAAGGGCAACGTAAGGGCACGGGATGACCACAGCCCTTAGCAAGGGTAATGTAAGGGCCACCGATGACCCTCCTAAGCCCTTGGCAGGGGCAACGTAAAAGCAAGGGATGACCACAGCCCTCAGTAAAGGCAGCATAAGGGCAAGGGATGACAGCAGCCCTTGGCAAGGGAAAGGTAAGGGCAAGGGATGACCCTCATCAAGTCCCCCCTCCTTGACACCAGCGCCTTTGTTAGTGTAGCGCGGCCATACAGCGAGGACCCTTGTGGGATGATAGCTGCTGGCCACCCCTGCACCGTGGTGCCCAGCACAGCACAACACGACACAACACAGCATAGCACAACACAATACAGCACAAGACAACACAACACGACACAACACGACATAGCACAACACAACATAACACAGCATAGCACAACACAGCATAGCACAACACAATACAGCACAAGACAACACAACACGACACAACACGACATAGCACAACAAGACAATACCACACAACACGACACAACACAGCACGACACAACACAACACGACACAACACGACATAGCACAACAAGACAATACCACACAACACGACACAAAACAGCACAACAACAAAACACAGCACAATACAACACAATACAGCACAACAACACAAAACAGCACAACACGACACAACACAACACAAGGCTCAGAGCTCCACGCCAGACAAGACACTGTAACCTGACCTCAGGCAGCGCATCAGACGATAAGAGATGCGACATCTGATAAGAAGGGCGCCATGCGATAAGAAGGGCGCCATGTGATATGAAGGGCGCCATGTGATAAGAAGAGCGCCATGCGATAAGAAGGGCGCCATGTGATAAGAAGGGCGCCATGTGATATGAAGGGCGCCATGTGATAAGAAGAGCGCCATGCGATAAGAAGGGTGCCATGTGATAAGAAGGGCGCCATGCGAAAAGAAGGGCGCCATGCGATAAGAAGGGCGCCATGTGATGATAAAGGCACCATGCGATAAGAAGGGCGCCATGTGATAAGAAGGGTGCCATGCGACTAGAAGTGCGACATGCGATTAGAAGGGCGCCATGTGATAAGAAGGGCGCCATGTGATAAGAAGGGCACCATGCGATTAGAAGGGCGCCATGCGATAAGAAGGGCGCCATGCGATTAGAAGGGCGCCATGCGATAAGAAGGGTGCCATGTGCTTGATATGGGCTTAAGGCTCGAGCCGTTATTTGAACAGCCGTCTATTAAGAGGGCGCCGCCGATCAGAGGGGCGCCGTCCACCAGAGGGGCGCCGTTCATTAGTGGGGTGCCGTCCACCAGAGGGGCGCCGTCCATTAGAGGGGCGCCGTTCACCAGGGGGGCGCCGTCCATTAGAGGGGCGCCGTCCACCAGAGGGGCGCCGTCCATTAGAGGGGTGCCGTCCACCAGAGGGGCGCCGTCCATTAGAGGGGCGCCGTCCACCAGAGGGGCGCCGTCCATTAGAGGGGCGCCGTCCACCAGAGGGGCGCCGTCCATTAGAGGGGCGCCGTCCACCAGAGGGGCGCCGTCCATTAGAGGGGCGCCGTCCACCAGAGGGGCGCCGTCCATTAGAGGGGTGCCGTCCACCAGAGGGGCGCCGTCCACTAGAGGGGCGCCATCCACCAGAGGGGCGCCATCCACCAGAGGGGCGCCGTCCATCAGAAGGGCGCCGTCCACCAGAGGGGCGCCAGGTCACGCAGTTTATGTATAGACTCGCGAGGTCAGGTGGCCTGAGGGCGCGCCTTATGGATCCTGGCGTCGCCATGGCAACGGGGCCTGTTGTCTGTTGGTGATGTCTGTTGTCTGTTGGCGATGTCTGTTGTCTGTTGGTGACGTCTGTTGTCTGTTGGTGACGTCTGTTGTCTGTTGGTGACGTCTGTTGTCTGTTGGTGATGTCTGTTGTCTGTTGGTGATGTCTGTTGTCTGTTGGTGAAGTCTGTTGTCTGTTGGTGACGTTTATTGTCTGTTGGTGACGTCTGTTGTCTGTTGGTGATGTCTGTTGTCTGTTGGTGACATTTCTTGTCTGTTGATGACGTCTGTTGTCTGTTGGTGACGTTTCTTGTCTGTTTGTGACGTCTGTTGTCTGTTGGTGACGTTTGTTGTCTGTTGGTGACGTCATTTGTCTGTTGGTGACGTTTGTTGTCTGTTGGTGATGTCTGTTGTCTGTTGCTGACGTCTGTTGGTAACGTCTGTTGTTTGTCGGTGATGACTGTTGTCTGTTGTCCGTTGGTGACGTCTGTTGTTAGTGACGTCTGTTGGTGACGTCTTTTGTCTGTTGGTGACTTCTGTTGTCTGTTAGTTATGTCTGTTGTCTGTTTGTTATGTCTGTTGGTGACGTCTGTTGTCTGTTGGTGACGTCTGTTGTTTCTTGGTGATATCTGTTGTCTGTTGGTGATGTCTGTTGTCTGTTATTGACGTCTGTTTTCTGTTGGTGATGTCTGTTGTCTGTTGGTTACGTCTGTTGTCTGTTGGTGATGTCTGTTGTCTGTTGGTGACGTCTGTTGTCTGTTGGTGACGTCTGTTGTTGTTGGTGACGTCTGTTGTCTGTTGGTGATGTCTGTTGTTGGTGACGTTTGTTGTTGTTGGTGACGTCTGTTGTTGTTGGTGACGTCTGTTGTTGGTGACGTCTGTTGTTAGTGACGTCTGTTGTTGTTGGTGACGTCTATTGTTGGTGACGTTTGTTGTTGGTGACGTCTGTTGTTGTTGGTGATGTATTTTTTATGTGCTCAGCAGTGACGATATAGAGTGCGAATTTTCAAATACAGAGAGGCAGATCTGGTCTGTTATTAACTTATCCGACAAGCCGAAGCGACTCTTGGTGTAAGTTATCTCTTATATCTACTATCTATCTGTAAGTTATCTCTTATATATATATCGACTCTTATCTCACAAGCCTAACCGACTCATAGAGCTCTTGGTTAAACCAGGTGTAAGCACTAGGTGTGCTTACGAAATGAAAACGTTCAGGTGGCGTTCGTATTTAGTTCCAGCATCTGATAGCCTGTTAGTGCGGCTCGTACCCACACCACTCGCACTAGTCGTGTCGTGAATGGTAGAAACCCCTGCTTACGATTATATTTTTTCAACGTTTTTGTGTAGCTCGTACATACACTACTCGCTCCTGTGCCGCTGGTTTAGACGCGTACTCTGCACAGCCGCTTCTTTTGTCCTTCGTGTTTCAGCTTGGCTCGTACCCGCATCACTCGTTTTTCACAGCAGTATGTCGAGGCTCGTACTTTTGGCCTTTCGGCGTGGCTCGTATCCATGTCACTCACCACCACGGGTCTGTTGAGGCTCGTAACTTCGAGGGGTTCGTGCCCCTCGAAGTTACGATTCTGTCTTTTTTAACTGTCGGTTGTTAACAAAGGATAACAAGTATTAACTCCAAATAAAGAATTCATGTGCCTATGTATGAAGACTCGTAAACTCTATTTGAAGAACTATGGACGTGTTATTCACGCCCTTCACCATTCACGACCCCGCCATTTCGGCTGAGGAAGTATGGCGAAGACGAGCGCGATAAACAAGAAGGAAATAATGAGAGGCATAATGAGACAGATTTGAGGCATAAACCAGCGTAAATGAGAGGTATAAAGAGACAGATTTGTTAGGCGTAAAGCCACAAATAGTATACATGAGGTTGCGGAGCGATAAAACTGGTGACGTTAATAAGAGCACAAACAACCTACACGTCAAATTAGCGCGACTGGGAGGAGCGGGAGGGGCGAGTGCATGGAGTAGGAGGGGCAAGGATATGCTTGGCTGCAATCACGTTGAGTGCCTGGAGAGCCAACCGCGCTGCTGATAAGAGCTGTTGTTGCTGCTGATGAGTGTAGCTGCTGCTACTTCTGCTGCTACTACACTGCTACTTCTGCTACTTTTACTGCTGATAGCAGCTGTTGCTGCTGCAGCTGATATCTCCGATAAGTTCCGGTGCAGTTACTGCTCCTTCTCACGAGAACTGTTCGCAACTGCTGCTAATAACCACTGCACGAGCATCACTGTACACTGTAACCGCAGTCACAGACAGAACTGACAGAACTCTGGGCCGCATATACCGACATGCTCTCTTCCTCCAATAACGTAGTTTTCATTAATTACGGGCCATCACGATATTGGCTGCAGGCCGCACAAGCCAAAATAATCCTTTGAATTAGTCAAACCAGCCTTCAGCAAAAAAAGCTGACAATGTTATAACCAACATCGTCCGCCAACACATGAAATAATTTTAAACCAACAAAGCGCATAGGCACGTTCCAGTATTCACGCGTTCCGGCATTCGTAGGCACGTTCCAGCATTAGAGGCACGTTCCAGCATTCGTAGGCACGTTCCAGCATTAAAGGCACGTTCCAGCATTCGTAGGCACGTTCCAGCATTCACGCGTTCCTGCATTCGTACGTAGGCACGTTTCAGCATTCGTAGACACGTTTCAGCATTCATAGGTACGTTCCAGCATTCGTAGACACGTAACACGTTCCAGCAATCATAGGCAGTTTTTAGGCACGTTCCAGCATTCATGTAGACACGTTCCAGCATTCGTAGGCACGTTCCAACATTCATAGACACGTTCCAGCAATCATATGCAGTTTTTAGGCACGTTCCAGCATTCATATAGACACGTTCCAGCATTCATAGGCACGTTCCAGCAATCATAGGCAGTTTTTAGGCACGTTCCAGCATTCATGTAGACACGTTCCAGCATTCGTAGGCACGTTCCAACATTCATAGACACGTTCCAGCAATCATATGCAGTTTTTAGGCACGTTCCAGCATTCATATAGACACGTTCCAGCATTCATAGGCACGTTCCAGCAATCATAGGCAGTTTTTAGGCACGTTCCAGCATTCATGTAGACACGTTCCAGCATCTGTCTCTTATACACATCTAGATGTGTATAAGAGACAGNATTCATAGGCTCGTTCCAGCATTCATAGGCACGTTCCAGCATTCATGGCATGTTCCAGCATTCATATGCACGTTCAGCATTCATAGGCACGTTCCAGCATTCATAGGCTCGTTCCAGCATTCATAGGCACGTTCCAGCATTCATGGCATGTTCCAGCATTCATATGCACGTTCAGCATTCATAGGCACGTTCCAGCATTCATAGGCTCGTTCCAGCCTTCATATAGGCACGTTCCAGCATTCATAGGCATGTTCCAGCATTCATATGCACGTTCAGCATTCATAGGCACGTTCCAGCATTCATAGGCACGTTCCAGCATTCATAGGCACGTTCCAGCATTCACGGTAGACTCCATCCGCGGCTAATTCATGGTAATACTGAATAATATTTGACGTTCAATTCAGCGATGACTGGTGTTAGAAATTGATGGTTCACGGCTGCATGCATACCCCATACATCGCTACATTCATTGCTCCTTACATTGCTGCATTCACTGCCCCATACATCGCTACATTCACTGCCCCATACATCGCTGCATTCACTGCCCCATACATCGCTGCATTCACTGCCCCATACATCGCTGCATTCACTAAAACCCGGAAGATCGATCCCAGCAGCGGCTTAGCCGACGGTTTTAATCCTCCGCTGACCTGGCCTCGGTGGATGGAATTAAGGCCGGCCAATAGATGGCCAATAGATAGCCAATAGATGGCCGGTCATGTGCTGGATATACAGAAATTATTAGCGCATTTCGAATGCTGCATTTAGGCCTTGAGGCGATCACAAAAGATGAACTATTCAACACGTAAGGCGATCACAGAAGATGAACTATTCAACACGTAAGTTGATCACAAAAGATGAACTATTTTGCGTTAGGTTTTCTTAACAGATTAACTAAGAAGCTCTTCAGCTGATAGGGAAAATAACCGGAATTTCAATATCCGGTCGGGGGTTCGAGTGTCTTAGATTGTCTTGGAGCGACGGAGGCGCAGTAATGTCTGCGGTGATTCAGCGGCTCGGCATCGTCGCTGGAATGTCTACGGTGATTCAGCGGCACGGCATCGTTCCGGGAATGTCTGCGGTGATTCTGCGGCTCGGCATACTTCCGGAAATGTCTGCGGTGATTGAGCGGCTCGGCATAATCCCGAAAATGTCTGCGGTGATTCAGCGGCTCGGCATACTTCCGGAAATGTCTGCGGTGATTCAGCGGATCGGCATACTTCCGGAAATGTATGCGGCGATTGAGCGGCTCGACATACTTCTGAGAATGTCTGCGGTGATTCAATGGCTTGGCCTCGATGCAGGAATGTCCGTGGTGACTCAGCGGCATGGCATCGTCGCCGAAATGTCCGTGGTGATTCAGCGGCTTGGCATACTTCCAGAAATGTCTGCAGTGATTCAGCGGCTCGGCATAGTCCCGGAAATGTCTGCGGTGATTCAGCGGCTCGGCATAGTCCCGGAAATGTCTGCGGTGATTCAGCGGCTTGGCATAGTCCCGGGAATGTCTGCGGTGATTCAGCGGCTNCTGTGGCTAGAATGCCGCACGTGCCATATCGTCAGCTAGTGGCTAGTAATTATTAATACATCTTAATAAATATTACCAACATAAACATCTCAAACATTCCGAGACACTCAGCTACCCAGTAACTCTTGACACTCACTGACATATTGACTACTTGTGATAACGTAGTAATGTCTCGCAATAATTATACAGTGTCCGAATTTTCATGCCATTTTAGCTGATATTATTATTATTATAACTGAGGAAGTTTGAGATTTTGCGCGGTGCGTCCGGCCGGCCGGCGGCGTTAAGCCGTCTCTGCATTGACCCGGCGGATAAGCCGTTTCTTGCAATACAATTCTATTGTAAATTATTCATAGCCTCGCGCCGCTCAGCCGATTACATTTTCTTGAAACCGTATCATGGATACGCTGGACGTATCCGTATATTGGATACGCTGGACGTATCCGTATATTGGATACGCTGGACGTATCCGTATATTGGATACGCTGGACGTATCCGTATATTGGATACGCGGGACGTATCCGTATATTGGATACGCTGGATGTATCCGTATATTGGGTACGCTGGATGTATCGGTATCACGGATACGCTGGACGTGTCCGTATCACGGATACGCTGGACGAGTTTCTATTATTGGAAATATCTGAATTTCTTAGGCTGTAATTTTTTTCTTCATACATATTGATAAGTTTGGGCTTGTAAACAGTGAGGTTGGCAATGTAACCTGACGGAGAAAGCACCGATTGTCTTGGACGCGCTCCGGCAGTCTGTATATAAAGCCATAACCTCTTTATTCTATATTTTTGGTTTGAGTGATCACTTAGTTTTTGTTATGTTTATTTACGTTTTAATACATGTTTATTCTTGCTTTAATTAAGAGGCAGACACAGATTTAATACACTGCGTTATAACCACCTTGGCCTCAGGCTCATTAACTTTAATTAAATATCCGATATCCTACCTTGATAAGAAGAACTGAGTTCTCCATCAAACTTATATTAATTACTTGCTTCGAAGTCTGCTTTTCTTCTATATTCATAATTTTCTTTGTATATGCATAGCCTATCGCCTCTTAAAATTAACAACTGGTCGCAAAAAAAATTATGGAACAAGTAATTGAAGTGACATTGTGAAATATAATTTATTATCTCCAAACTTGAACTCAATTCAAATTTGCTACAGCCTTTAAAAATTCTTCCCATAGAATAACTGTTTCTTTGGATGCGACCGTCTGGATTTTTCTGGCTCACGGACCAGACTTCTTATTTTTTTCTATGCTAGCCGCTATTCTTTTGAGGTGTGTTTCCTGATTGATTACTTATCTATACTCGATTGTATCCATGCATATTGTTGAAGCAGTAAATCTTGTCGAAACCATTGCTTTTGCTTGGTTGCTATACCCATAATGGTACTTTCCACATCACTGGACACTTTAGTTTTACTTATTTTTTCAAGTGATGTTAGGCCAGGTATTCAACTGATACGACGAAGCTGTATTGTTCAAATACTTTGCTGTATTCCTTGCGATTTATTTATTCGGTAACGCAAGCTCGAACTCTGTTTTCAACTCTACCTGATCTGAGACGTAGTACGCGAATAAAAGTTAAATTTGCACATCGTATTTGTTTAAAGCTTAATAGTTTCATAGATAAGCTGGACGTGTAGGTATCACGGATACGTTGGACGTAACGGTATCATAGATACGGCAGAACGTCTGCGCGATGCTGGGGCGGCAGGTATTGTATAGTCTGCGCGGTGCTGGGGCCGCAGGTATTGTATAGTCTGCGCGGTGCTGGGGCCGCAGGTATTGTATAGTCTGCGCGTCTCTTGAACTCCTTGGGAACTCTTGAGAGCCTCTTGAGGGCCTCTTGAGGGCGTCTAAAACAACAAAGAACTTCGGCCAATTCCTACAATGTGCAGAGCCCGCGTGTGTTGCAGAGAGAGCACTTCTCAAGTATTTCAGAGCGAGGGAAACGATTTCATTGTTCGGTGCGACCAAATCCCAAAGCAATAACTTCAGGTTATGAAGGAATAAATAACTATCATCGACAAGCCGTTCTTCTGCTTTGATTTTGTGTGTTTCGAAGATTTTATTTTTATAATGTAATGAGATTATTTACTGTGCATAACAATGAAAAATAAAATGAAATGTAAGAATGAAATATAAAATATGTTCCAAAAATATTAAATAAAATATAAAATATAAAAAATGTTCCAGACACAACAATTCAGTTTATAATCTTTTCTTCTAAATTTGGAGCGATCGGTTTTAATGTGTGCTAAACTTCACACCTCATCCGCAAAGCACCAATAAAATGCGGACTAAAACCCAGCCACGTTTCCGCGAACTGAAACGCGGACCACGGACGCCGACCGAAGGAAAATCCAAAAAAATTCCACGCTGCATATAAAATGAATCATTGCAGATTTATCGGTGGCCAGCCGTCGCTACATCACTGGCCACCTATAACGCCACCCTGGCTTATTGTAGGGGGAGAAGTGGAGGCTGAGGCTAGCCTCACCTTCCCTAAAAAAGGAAAACGGCAACAAAAATTGCGATGTTCCTTGAGCTTCGCTAATTGCTTTCTGAAGTTGGACTTGGACGTCATTATTGAGAATCGCGGCCGATTTATCGGAGGCCATTTTAGGTTGATAAACAACACTGAACGCGGCGATGTTACACACAAAAAAATAAAGACAGTTCATGACCACACAAGTGTTCCCTCACTGCAGGTTCAGCAGGATGGTGCAGGCCACCACTAACCTGGTATTGCAGGACGGTAGGATGGTGCAGGCCACCACTAACCTGGTGCTGCAGGACAGCAGGATGGTGCAGGCCACCACTAACCTGGTATTGCANGCTCCGGCTGTAGTACCTGTCTCTTATACACATCTAGATGTGTATAAGAGACAGGAGTGAGGCAGGTCACTGGCAGGCCGGTCAGAGTGAGGCAGGTCACTAGCAGGCCGGTCAGAGTGAGGCAGGCTAGTGAGGGTGAGGCGGTAGGCCGCCACGGCTTTGTTGATGGCGTTGGAGAACTTGGCGGGCCAGGCCAAGAACAGGGAAGTTTCTGCGGCAAACAGAAAAAATATTTTGTTACGACATATTTTGTTTATCAGGTCAACATTGTACCATTAAACTGAGCAACTAAACCTTATTGTTAAGCTATAGAACTGTTATTTTTGTGCTATGGACTAGCTACATAGCGTGTCTCTTAATTTAGAATGGTGGGACCATAAAGAGAGGAGTCATCGGACAGGAAATCTACTTTCACATCCTCCTCATTCAGCTGCACGTGATGGTGCACGTGATGGCACAGAAATTGAGGAGAAGCAACTAGTTCGAGATCTCGTAGTGTTGATGAGTACTGAAGCCACGTTCGATACCCATATGGAGGAAATAGTCGCGCGCAGCCGGCAACGGATGGGGTGGATATGGCGGACATTTCGAACGAGAGAAGCACGCTAATGATTACAC